>NC_059208.1:60241254-60313754 GCF_020615455.1 Coregonus clupeaformis | reverse complement strand
GTACTTGGTCTCACTGACCATGATTTGAAACTGAATTGAATGCATATTCAAATTCAATATTTATACACTACCGGTCAAAGGTTTTAGAACACCTACTCATTCAAGGATCTTTCTTAATTTGTACTATTTTCTACATTGTAGAATAACTATGAAATAACACATATGGAAAAGTGTTACACAAATCACAATATATTTTATATTTGAGATTCTTCAAATAGCCACCCTTTGCCTTGATGACAGCTTTGCACACTCATGGTATTCTCTCAACCAGCTTCCCCTGGAATGCTTTTCCAACAGTCTTGAAGGAGTTCCCACATATGCTGAGCACTTGTTGGCTGCTTTTCCCTCACTCTGCAGTCCGACTCATCCCAAACCATTGCTTAGTGAGTACAGCTTTTAACTGTTTAACCATTTTTTTTTTGTTGGTGTGAAACAAACAAGAAATAAGACAAAAAAACTGAAAACTTGAGCGCAACTATTCACCCCCCCAAAGTCAATACTTTGTAGAGCCACCTTGTGCAGCAATTACAGCTGCAAGTCTCTTGGGGTATGTCTCTATAAGCTTGGCACATCTAGCCACTGGGATTTTTGCCCAATCTTCAAGGCAAAACTGCTCCAGCTCCTTCAAGTTGGATGGGTTCCGCTAGTGTACAGCAATCTTTAAGTCATACCACAGATTCTGAATTGGATTGAGGTCTGGGCTTTGACTAGGCCATTCCAAGACATTTAAATGTTTCCCCTTAAACCACTCGATTGTTGCTTTAGCAGTATGCTTAGGGTCATTGTCCTGCTGGAAGGTGAACCTCCGTCCCAGTCTCAAATCTCTGGAAGACTGAAACAGGTTTCCCTCAAGAATTTCCCTGTATTTAGCGCCATCCATCATTCCTTCAATTCTGACCATTTTCCCAGTCCCTGCCGATGAAAAACATCCCCACAGCATGATGCTGCCACCACCATGCTTCACGGTGGGGATGGTGTTCTCGGGGTGATGAGAGGTGTTGGGTTTGCGCCAGACATAGCGTTTTCCTTGATGGCCAAAAAGCTCACTTTTAGTCTCACCTGACCAGAGTACCTTCTTCCATATGTTTGGGGAGTCTCCCACATGCCTTTTGGCGAACACCAAACGTGTTTGCTTATTTTTTTCTTTAAGCAATGGCTTTCTTCTGGCCACTGTTCCGTAAAGCCCAGCTCTGTGGAGTGTACGGCTTAAAGTGTTCCTATGGACAGATACTTTAATCTCCACTGTGGAGCTTTGCAGCTCCTTCAGGGCTATCTTTGGTCTCTTTGTTGCCTCTCTGATTAATGCCCTCCTTGCCTGGTCTGTGAGTTTTGGTGGGTGGCCCTCTCTTGGCACGTTTGTTGTGGTGCCATATTCTTTCCATTTTTTAATAATGGATTTAATGGTGCTCCGTGGGATGTTCAAAGTGTCGGATATTTTTTATAACCCAACCCTGATCTGTACTTCTCCACAACTTTGTCCCTGACCTGTTTGGAGAGCTCCTTGGTCTTCATGGTGTCGCTTGCTTGGTGGTGCCCCTTGCTTTGTGGTGTTGCAGACTCTGGGGCCTTTCAGAACAGGTGTATATATACTGAGATCATGTGACAGATCATGTTACACTTAGATTGCACACAGGTGGACTTTATTTAACTAATTATGTGACCTTTGAAGGTAATTGGTTGCACCAGATCTTATTTAGGGGCTTCATAGCAAAGGGGGTGAGTACATGTGCACGCACCACTTTTCCGTTATAAATTTCTTTAGAATTTTTTGAAACAAGTACTTTTTTTCATTTCACTTCACCAATTTGGACTATTTTGTGTATTTAATTTATTTATTTATTTTATTTCACCTTTATTTAACCAGGTAAACCAGTTGAGAACAAGTTCTCATTTACAACTGCGAAATTAAAATCTATTTAAATTACAGGTTGTAATGTAACAAAAATAGGATAAACGCCAAGGGGGATGAATACTTCTGCAAGGCACTGTATGTTTATACATGTTTGATGAATAGGCGTGATTCATCTGAACCACTGTTTAGAGAAAGATACAGACGGACACAGAGTCCGGTCACAGAGACACCATGACTATGACAGACTGGTGACTTTGTGCCTAACTGATGTAATGACTCTAAAATGTTTTCCACCCCGCCCACGGAGTTACAGACATACCAGGAGGACTTTTTATTGAGCGCTTATCACCACCTTGTGGGGGCTGTAATGTAGCAAAGTATTTGACTAGTAAACATGTAGTATTTTGTAGCTCAGCTGGTAGAGCGTGGGTGCTTGCAACGCCAGGCTAGAGGGTTCGCATTCCTGGGCTCACCCATGCGTAAGATGTATGCATGCATGAACGTCAGTCACTTTGAAGAAAAGCGTTTTGCTAAATGGCATATATTATGTTAAGATCAGTCAATGAATGATCAACTTAGATATGAATTCCATTACTTTATAACAAAGAACACGTGACAGATTCTCTCTCTGAAGACAGACATACAGCAGGAAGGAACACCTGTGTTTCATCGTGTATATCCCCAGAGGTTTTGGGGGGGAAAACCAACCCTGTTCTCTGATGTCCCGTGTGAGGCAGGCAAAGTGCACAGGGCTATTTAAAGATGGCTCGATAATGAACAGGCATTGGAGGAATCCACGGCCCTTTCACTACACACACACACTCTCTCACCAAACACACTTCCTCCTATTAAGTCATCCCTGCCTTCTCTCTTCTCCTATTGGATATTGTCACTATGGCCCCTCCCCATGAGAACTTTGTCAAACAACTGTCAAGCGTTCTAATTTGCATTCTCATGGAATGTATCTGTCATGGAACATTGGTTCCAACATGGCGCCAATTAAATGAAGGGAAAAAAATACATTGTTAAGCTGTAGTCCCCTATGGGCCCTGGTCAAATGTAATGCACTACATAGGGAATAGGGTGCCATTTGGGACACAACTTATATCTATGACAGACCCAGTCCACACTGTCTCCTCTTTCTCCGCACAGACAAGTGTTTATTAATAAACGTAAACGGAATCAGAGTCGCCAGGGCAACGCATAGCAGCACACCGACTGTTGGAGAGGAGGCAGAGTCAATCTCCTCTCTCTCTCTCTCTCTCTCTCTCTCTCTCTGTCCCCCCCTCTCTCTCTCTCTCTCTCTCTCTCTCTCTCTCTCTCTCTCTCTCTCTCTCTCTCTCTCTCTCTCTCTCTCTCTCTCTCTCTCTCTCTCTCTCTCTCTCTCTCTCTCTCTCTCTCTCTCTCTCTCTCTCTCTCTCTCTCTCTCTCTCTCTCTCTCTCTCTCTCTCTCTCTCTCTCTCTCTCTCTCTCTCTCTCTTCATCCTTCCTTTCTGTCTTATCCTCTCCCTCACTCTCTCTTCTCCAGACCCGCTGTCTCAGTTTCATCCAGTAGGAGAGGAGAAAGGGATCTGGTGAGTTTTATCAAGTATATATATATATATCTAATAACATGAACTTCAACAGGTCTGTGCGTTTTTGGGATCGTGGTCAAACAGCGACTTAAAGTATGTTTCTGGATCCGTTTTCAGAATGTTTCTCTGTAAAGCAGAGACACAGTTATTTATGTCCTGATAAAGTAGTTGTTTGGTCAATGCAGGTTTGTACCACTCTGAATCTGAATAGTCAACTCTAGGACAGTTTGTGGATAGAAACTCTAGGACAGTTTGTGGATAGAAGCTAGGACAGTTTGTGGATAGAAACTAGGACAGTTTGTGGATAGAAGCTAGGACAGTTTGTGGATAGAAACTAGGACAGTTTGTGGATAGAAACTAGGACAGTTTGTGGATAGAAGCTAGGACAGTTTGTGGATAGAAACTAGGACAGTTTGTGGATAGAAGCTAGGACAGTTTGTGGATAGAAACTAGGACAGTTTGTGGATAGAAGCTAGGACAGTTTGTGGATAGAAGCTAGGACAGTTTGTGGATAGAAACTAGGACAGTTTGTGGATAGAAACTCCAGGACAGTTTGTACATGGGCAGACATAAGCGGGAGGCTCTGTAGGAATGTGTCGTCTCCAAGCGTACCCCGCCGTGTAGTAAGAGAGACAGCTGGTGCCCCTGCCATGCCGGTAACCGTCAATCCCAGGGCACCGGCGACAATGCAGAGAGACTGGCACTGAAAACAGGGGTCCTCACGTATCCACATAAACTGACAGAATGTGTCCTTACAGCCAGGTCGTTTTCCAGAGTCCATATGAATAGCTGGTCCATTCACATGGTACACGTCATGTCACAAAAAAACTGACGCAGTATGACACAGGGGTATGCAGCACTGTTTATTTTGGCTTAGCAGCTCATTCTTTTTTTTGGGGGGGGGGTTGTCTCTGAAGACTAATCCTGACTAGAAAAGTTGGTTTTGTTTACTTGGTGGGTTCACAAGAAAACACTAAAAACGTTACGACGGGACTCAAGCAAAAGTTAGTCAGTAAAGCAACAACTGAGTCTTACGGAATAGGCTAAGGTTAGAGTAACAAGCGGAATCATTACAGCTAAACACCCAGCTACTCTCCTTGAGGCAGCACAAACAGCTTGTCCATTAACTGGCACACGACATGTTATGTTGACGTACTCTGTAATGTACTCTGTGTAATGCCAGTTGCTAAAGCGTTAGAGCCAGCGGGTGTCACAGTGTTTGTGTGAATGCCTGTGTATTAGGATACGAGTCAATGTGTGTCCAACCCGTAAGAATGGGAGTAAACGCACATAGTTTGTGCGTGCGTCAAGTATGTGTGTGTGTGTGTGTTTCTGATCCCAGCTGTCAGTTGGTGCTAGGCTAGGGGCAGCTGTCCCATGGTGACTGACGTTCTTTAGGCTTATTGCTGTGATGCACCACACCTCCCATAACCCCTACCCCGCCCGGCCCCTTCCTCGGTTCCTGACCTTAGATAGTTGATTAAAACATCTTGTTCCAAGCCACCAAGTCTGTTGAGTGTGTCGACCCTATAGGCTCTGTGGTTGGCATGCCTGTTGAGTGTGTCGACCCTGTAGGCTCTGTGGTTGGCATGCCTGTTGAGTGTGTCGACCCTATAGGCTCTGTGGTTGGCATGCCTGTTGAGTGTGTCGACCCTATAGGCTCTGTGGTTGGCATGCCTGTTGAGTGTGTCGACCCTATAGGCTCTGTGGTTGGCATGCCTGTTGAGTGTGTCGACCCTATAGGCTCTGTGGTTGGCATGCCTGTTGAGTGTGTCAACCCTATAGGCTCTGTGGTTGGCATGCCTGTTGAGTGTGTCGACCCTATAGGCTCTGTGGTTGGCATGCCTGTTGAGTGTGTCGACCCTATAGGCTCTGTGGTTGGCATGCCTGTTGAGTGTGTCGACCCCATAGGCTCTGTGGTTGGCATGCCTGTTGAGTGTGTCGACCCTATAGGCTCTGTGGTTGGCATGCCTGTTGAATGTGTCGACCCTATAGGCTCTGTGGTTGGCATGCCTGTTGAGTGTGTCGACCCTATAGGCTCTGTGGTTGGCATGCCTGTTGAGTGTGTCGACCCTATAGGCTCTGTGGTTGGCATGCCTGTTGAATGTGTCGACCCTATAGGCTCTGTGGTTGGCATGTCTGTTGAGTGTGTCGACCCTATAGGCTCTGTGGTTGGCATGCCTGTTGAATGTGTCGACCCTATAGGCTCTGTGGTTGGCATGCCTGTCCACCAAACAAAAGGTTGCCTATTTCGTCGCAGCTAGAAAGTTTACAATATTACTCACAACTTCCTCGACATCTGTTAACTCTTCAACTTCCTCCACTTCATCACAGGGCATGGAGGACCAAGAGTCTAAGCTGCCGATGGACCCGGAAATCTGCTTCGATCCGCTGTTCATCGATGAGGAAGACCAGTATGGGGATGAGGGTGTTGAAGAGGAGACCGGCGCTTCCTTCCAGCCTCTCCTGGGAGTTACCAGTACAAAAACACTCCTGACTGGCTCGGCTCACAGTCAGTCCTCCCTGTGGGATACCTACAGGGACACACACTTGGATGAGACAAAAACCCAGTTCAAGGACCCCATGTTTAGGAGTGTAGGTGAAACTAGAGACTCCTTTGGGCCTCACCTATTGGCGACCGACACCAACACACACCTAAGTGGGTTAGGACAGATCCAGCCACACCTTAGTGGGTTAGGACAGATCCAGCCACACCTTAGTGGGTTAGGACAGATCCAGCCACACCTTAGTGGGTTAGGACAGATCCAGCCACACCTTAGTGGGTTAGGACAGATCCAGCCACACCTTAGTGGGTTAGGACAGATCCAGCCACACCTTAGTGGGTTAGGACAGATCCAGCCACACCTTAGTGGGTTAGGACAGATCCAGCCACACCTTAGTGGGTTAGGACAGATCCAGCCACACCTGAGGGAGATGGATGACCTGTTGAAGAGTTGTGAGGACATGACAGGCGTGTCCTTCGACTCTCAGCTGTCCACCAGGTACACAGACACACACCTGAGTGGACCAGCTCAGGACCAGAACCAGTCGGACATACAGAAGATGGATGCCATGATGGGGAGCTGTGGTGGGAATGATAGTCCCACACGTGCCACCATCCTGACCTACACAGACACACACACGGAGAACCAGTGCCAAAGTCACCTGAAGGAGGTGGAATCCATTTTGGATCAGAGTGGAGCCACAGGAGCCGCTGTCCAGCCTCAGTTGCCTCCTCTTACCTCCGCAGGCACTCAGCTGAGTGGCACTATGGCTGAGTATCAGACAGAGCTAATGGCGATGCTGGCCATGTTAGAGAACTGTATGGAGGAGGCAGGGATTACCTTTGACCCTTTAGAGTGGACTTACCCCAGCTTACCCAAAGGATATGGCCAACCCAACCCCAACATGAATAAGGGAACACAAGACAGACACGTGGAGAGAGGAGTAGCAATGCAACGACACATGGAGTCTGTGGGGAATACCAAGACTGGAGGACTGGAGTCTGGGGGATGTGTGGATCTGAAGCCATATTTGGGCAGTACCTTCGGCCAATTTGAGCCCCCAAGCTACCAAGCTATCTCCACAGAAAGACACTCAGATGAGTTAGGAGGCTGTGGAGAGACACACACAAGAGGACACATGTCCAGGGTGTGTGAAGAGGACACAGAAGGACATGTCTCCGGTGTGTCTCTGGGGGACACAGAGGCTCACATTATGTGGGGCCAACAACTAGAGACAGGGGTGGGACGGGTGGAGTTGAGGGGTTCCGTGCAGGAGTTGGAAGTGTTGGGGACTGTGCTGGAGGGGTGCATCGAGGAGGTGGGGAGGCTGGAGAAGAGACGGGATGAACTGATGGGAGAGCTAAAGGCACTAAGGGAGGAGAAGACTGGGACAGAGGAAGGGAGTGAAGGAGGGCAGGCGGCACAGTTAAGGCAGGTGCTGAATATTGAGGCAGATGGGAGGAGGGAGGCACGGGTTAAGGAGTGGCAGTCTTTGAGGGCTGAGAGGAGTGAGGAGCAGAGGAGGCTGTCCAGTGTGCGTCTGGAGAGGCAGGGTCTTCAGGAGGAGATGAGGAGGCTAAAGAGGAGGCTGTTCTCTGTCGCCAGGGAGAGTGCTCACAACCAGGTCATCCTGGCAACCCAGCAGCGTGAGGTTGCCCAGCTAAACAAAGAACAGGTAGGGGCAGGAGTGTTCTTCTGACCATTCCAGAACTTTCTGAGTATCCATGAAACCTTCTGGGTGTTCCAGCACCTTCTGAGTGTTAGAGAACCTTCTGAATGTTCCTAAACCTTCAGTATTTCAAAACCTTATGTGCATTCTAGAACCTTCTGAGTGTTATATAACATTCTGGGAGTTCAGGATCTATATGAGTGTTCCAGAGCATTTTAAATGTTCTAGAAAACGGAGTGTTCCAGAACCATCTAAGTGTTCCAGGACATCTGCTGCGTTCATCGGCGCTCAGAGAAGGCAATGCAGGTTCTTCTGTTTCTCTCTCTCTCTCTCTCTCTCTCTCTCTCTCTCTCTCTCTCTCTCTCTCTCTCTCTCTCTCTCTGTCTCTCTCTCTCTCTCTCTCTCTCTCTCTCTCTCTCTCTCTCTCTACACTCTCTCACTCGCTCTACTCTCTCTCTCTCTCACTCTCTCGACGCTCTCTCTGTCTCTCTCTCTACTCCCTCTCTCTCACTCACGCTCTCTACTCTCTCTCTCTCTCTACTCTCTCTCTCACTCGCTCTACTCTCTCTCTCTCTCTCTCACGCTCTCTACTCTCTCTCACTCTCACTCTCACTCTCACTCTCTCTCTCTCGCTCTCTCTCTTTCTACTCTCTCTCTCTCTCTCTACTCTCTCTCACTCTCTCTCTCTCTACACTCTCTACTCTCTCTCTCACTCTCTCTCTCTCTCTACTCTCTCTCACTCTCTCTCTCTCTACGCTCTCTACTCTCTCTCTCTCTCTCTCACTCTCTCTCTCACTCTCTCTCTCTCTCTACGCTCTCTACTCTCTCTCTCTCTCTCTCTCTCTCTACTCTCTCTCACTCTCTCTCTCTCTACGCTCTCTACTCTCTCTCTCTCTCTCTCTCTCTCTCTCTCTCTACTCTCACTCTCACTCTCACTCTCTCTCTCTCGCTCTCTCTCTTTCTACTCTCTCTCTCTCTCTACTCTCTCTCACTCTCTCTCTCTCTACACTCTCTACTCTCTCTCTCACTCTCTCTCTCTCTCTACTCTCTCTCACTCTCTCTCTCTCTCTACTCTACTCTCTCTCTCTCTCTCTCTCTCTCTCTCTCTCTCACTCTCTCTCTCTCTACGCTCTCTACGCTCTCTACTCTCTCTCTCTCTCTCTCTCTCTCTCTCTCTCTCTCTCTCTCTCTCTACGCCTCTCTCTCTCTCTCTCTCTCTCTCTCTCTCTCTCTCTCTCTCTCTCTCTCTCTCTCTCTCTCTCTCTCTCTCTCTCTCTCTCTCTCTCTCTCTCTCTCTCTCTCTCTCTCTCTCTCTCTCTCTCTCTCTCTCTCTCTCTCTCTCTCTCTCTCTCTCCCCCAGATGGAACTTGACACACTGATCATCCAGCTGACTGAGGATGTGTCTCAGCTCCGCTCCACCCACCAGACCCAGCTCTCCACCCTGCAGTCCCAGCTCCAGACCCCCAGCCAGACACCCAACCCCATAGAGGAGCTGACCCAGAGCAAGAGGAACTCCTGTGGGGACATACAGCAGTACCTGCAGGGGAGTCTCAAGGCCCTGGAGGAACGGTATATTCTCTCTCGATATTGCAAGGTGTTATCATAACTCAAAGGTGGTCTCTAGTCAAGCATGGCACTAGGATTGACACAACAGTTATGATGTACCCACTTATCATGATTGATACTATGATCATTACTTATTTATCATGATACCAAATTCCATCAAATCAAAGTTTATTGGTTGCGTACACAGATTTTGCAGATGTTATGGCAGGTGCAGCGAAATGCATTATCATCTGTCCCTCCCTCCCCCCAGGTATGAGCCAATGCTGCTGGCCCTGTTGAAGAGGAGGGAGGGGACATCAGAGGCCCTGGTGAAGGCCAGGCAGCAGGCCCAGGAGCTGAGGACCCGCCGGGGGCCCCTGAGGGAGGAGGGACAGAGGCTGGGGCTGCAGAGGGCCTGCCTGGAGGAGAGACTCAAACTGATGGAGACCCACAGGAGAGAGGACGTGGAGCAGTACAGGGTATGGAGGGAGGGAGGGAGGGAGGGAGGGAGGGAGGAGGAGGAGGGAGGAGGGAGGGAGGGAGGGAGGAGGAGGGAGGGAGGGAGGGAGGAGGGAGGGAGGGAGGGAGGAGGGAGGGAGGGAGGGAGGGAGGGAGGGAGGGAGGGAGGGAGGGAGGGAGGGAGTGAGGGAGGGCTGGAATTACAAGGCCGTCCAGGAATGCCAGTACACAGGGTTGGAATTACAAGGCCGTCCAGGAATGGTACTCCTGAGTGGCGCAGTGGTCTAAGGCTCTGCATCGCAGTGCAAACTGTGCCACTAGAGATCCTGGTTCGAATCCAGGCTCTGTCGCCGCTGGCCGCGACCGGGAGACTCATGGGCGGCGCACAATTGGTCCAGGGTAGGGGAGGGAATGGCCGGCAGGGATGTAGCTCAGTTGATAGAGCATGGTGTTTGCAATGCCAGGGTTGTGGGTTCGATTCCCACGGGGGGCCAATATAAAAAAATATGTATTCACTAACTGTAAGTCGCTCTGGATAAGAGCGTCTGCTAAATGACTAAAATGTAAAAAAAATGTAATGTAATGAATGCCAGTAGACAGGGTGAATTACAAGGCCGTCCAGGAATCCCAGTAGACATCAAATCAAATCAAATTGTATTTGCCACATGTGCCGAATACAACAGGTTTAGACATTACCGTGAAATGCTTACTGACAGCCCTTTATTATTTCTTAATAAAAAGTAAAATAAAACAACAACAACAAAAAAGTGTTGAGAAAAAAAGAGCAGAAGTAAAATAAAATAACAGTAGGCTATATATACAGGGGGGTACCGGTGCAGAGTCAATGTGCGGGGGCACCGGCTAGTTGAGGTAGTTGAAGTAATATGTACATGTGGGTAGAGTTAAAGTGACTATGCATAAATAATTAACAGAGTAGCAGCAGCGTAAAGGTGGGGGTGGGGGTGGGGGGGACGATGCAAATAGTCCGGGTAGCCATGATTAGCTGTTCAGGAGTCTTATGGCTTGGGGGTAGAAGCTGTTGAGAAGTATTTTGGACCTAGACTTGGAGCTCTGGTACCGCTTGCCGTGCGGTAGCAGAGAGAACAGTCTATGACTAGGGTGGCTGGAGTCTTTGACAATTTTGAGGGCCTTCCTCTGACACCGCCTGGTATAGAGGTCATGAATGGCAGGAAGCTTGGCCCCAGTGATGTACTGGGCCGTACGCACTACCCTCTGTAGTGCCTTGTGGTCGGAGGCCGAGCAGTTTCCATACCAGGCAGTGATGCAACCAGTCAGGATGGTGCAGCTCTATAACTTTTTGAGGATCTGAGGACCCATGCCAAATCTTTTCAGTCTCCTGAGGGGGAATAGGCTTTGTCGTTCCCTCTTCACGACTGTCTTGGTGTGGTTGGACCATGATAGTTTGTTGGTGATGTGGACACCAAGGAACTTGAAGCTCTCAACCTGTTCCACTACAGCCCCGTCGATGAGAATGGGGGCGTGCTCAGTCCTCTTTTTTTCCCCTGTAGTCCACAATCATCTCCTTTGTCTTGGTCACGTTGAGGGAGAGGTTGTTATCCTGGCACCACACGGCCAGGTCTCTGACCTCCTCCCTATAGGCTGTCTCGTCGTTGTCGGTGATCAGGCCTACCACTGTTGTGTCGTCGGCAAACTTAATGACGGTGTTGGAGTCGTGCCTGGCCACGCAGTCATGGGTGAACAGGGAGTACAGGAGGGGACTGAGCACGCACCCCTGAGGGGTCCCCCGTGTTGAGGACACGGTTGGAATTACAAAGCTGTCCAGGAATGCTACACTCTCATAACACATCAGGGGAACCTCCAACACACACAGACATAGATTAAAAACACCAGCCTTTCAATACATTATAAACACTAATGTCAGGTTTATGAAACTTTTATGAAGCCTTGTCTCCCTCCCCACAGGAGACAGTGGACAGGCTGGAGGAGACTAGCAGAGAGCAGAAGATGGAGCTGCAGATCCAGAAAAGGAAAACCAAGGAGATGGAGGAACTGAGAGACAGCCTTACTAAAGAACTCTACCTGTACAGGTGAGACAATTGACCGTTTCACTCTCCTAGTTCATCCTTTCAAGAATTTACCACCACAATCCACAGATAACATTTACATTTACATTTTAGTCATTTAGCAGACGCTCTTATCCAGAGCGACTTACAGTTAGCACATACATTATTTTATCGAACCCACAACCCTGGCGTTGCAAACGCCATGCTCTACCAACTGAGCTACATCCCCTGCCCGCCATTCCCTCCCCTACCCTGGACGACGCTGGGCCAATTGTGCGCCGCCCCAATAGATTCTTCAAATAGCCACCCCTTGCCCTGATGACAGCCTTGCACACTCTTGGCATTCTCCCAACCAGCTTCATGAGGTAGTCACCTGGAATGCATTTCAATTAACAGGTGTGCCTTCTTAAAAGTTAATTTGTGGAATTTCTTTCCTTCTTAATGCGTTTGAGACAATCAGTTGTGTTTTGACAAGGTATGGGTGATAACGTCAGCATTGGCTATTAAAATCAGTTCATTATACGTCACTAACTTATAACATGGTTAACAAGGTTGTAAATATTGACTGTAATCGGGTGCTTTTTTCTCCTTACAGAGGCAATGTCGAGGACGATAACAAGAATGATCTAACCAGTGTGAAGGAGAAAACATGACCATTGGGACAAATAGAAGTCAAATATACACTGAGTGTACAAAACATTAAGAACACCTTCCTACTATTGAGTTGCACACCCCCTTCGTCGGGGCATGGACTCTACAAGGTGTCGAAAGCGTTCCACTGGGATGCTGGCCCATGTTGACTCCAATGCTTCACACAGTTGTGTCAACTTGGCTGGATGTCCTTTGAGTGGTGGGACCATTCTTGATACACACAGGAAACTTGAGTGTGAAAAACCCGGCAGCGTTGCAGTTCTTGACACAAACTGGTGCGCCTGGCACCTACTACCATACCCCGTTCAAAGGCACTTAAATATTTTATCTTGCCCATTCACCCTCTCAATGGCACACATACACAATCCGTGTCTCAATTGTCTCAAGGCTTAAAACATTTTCTTCAACCTGTCTCCTCCCCTTCATCTACATTGATTTGAAGTGGATTTAACAGGTGACATCAATAAGGGATCATAGCTTTCACCCGGATTCACCTGGTCAGTCTATGTCATGGAAAGAGATGTTGTTCATGTTTTGAACGCTCAGTGTAAGTCAGTTTAGGTAACGAGACGGACTGCCATATCTCTGTTCACAGTTACTTCTAATATAACCATCTTTACAAGTAGACTTTCTGTACTTTTCAGATGCGTGTGTGAGTATGATCTGGAACAATACAAGAGACACTGAAAAGGTTCTATTCTAATATGGAAAACCAGGAAAAAGCAAGAAGGCAGTTTTGTACACTGGCAGCTGAAACCTGAATTCCCCATCAGGTTGGGAAGGGCGTCTAGAACACAAAAGCTCGACAATATCATTCTCATTCTAGATTTAGACATTGTGTTGTAGATCAGAGGGTTCTGGAACAGTCTGAAGACAGATGCCATTGTATTCTTTATAGAGAGCATTGTGTCATGAATAAAAGGTGGTGTTCTTTCAACGTCTAAACTGTCCGAGTGTTGGTGAGGAGTTCACTGCCGTTAGTCAGAGCACAGGGTCCTGCGTTCCAAACGGCACCACTCTATGCCCTACACAGACCAGGGCCCGGTGTCAAAAGGAGAGCACTATTAGGGAACAGGGTGCCATTTGGGTTGCAACCCAGGGAGAGGGAAGGTGTGCATATAAGGGCAACGTGGTGGAATGTTTTTAAACAATGACAGAAGCTAATGGAGTGAGTTTGAGCCCAGGGGATGTAGGGAGTGCGTCCCAAATGGGCCCCTATTCCCTAAGTAGTGCACTACTTTAGACCAGGACTTCTAGGGAATGAGGTGCCATTTGGGACACAAGTAAAGAGAGAAGATGTCACCCTACCCTACACAGATATTAAAGCTATGACCAGTATAATCACTTTTTGGACATCAGACAGTTTTTATTTATTTTATGTTTTAAAGCAAACATCAAAAAAGGTGGGTTGAAAATAGTCCCTTTCTGTATTTAATAAGATTACATTAGTCATTTGTATGTCTCCTGGTGTATGGTTTTACAAGATAACAGAGTGACTAGAACATTTTCAAATGATGCTCATTCAAATGAATGACGTCAGAAATAGCAACAGTATTAGCATTGCTTGGTCATGGTTCAGACTCGATTTGCTCCGGTCTTGAATAGGTCTCACCTTAGGTGGCCTCGAAACACTAATGGGACATTTCCCACCCGGACACTAACCCTGGTGTTTTACCAGAAAGGCTCAGCCTTGTGCGTACCCACCTCGCAGACCAGCACCTTGTGTCTCACTGGGCCGTGGACTCAGTGGAACTGCTCTGACTTGGGGCCGGGGACCGGGGCCACTGGTACTTTTTCAGCTGGCATTTACATAACCGTGGCTAACTGAGAACATGCGTTAACAGAACATATTCCATGGCTAACACCGATCTCACAAAGCAACTGTGACGTGGTCGTTAGTTTACTCCCTCCTCCCAAGTCTTTAGTGTTACACTGCTGATGACAAACACAGTTCCCCAAATATAACACTAGAGACAACATTAACAAATAACACTGGTGACACACTGGTGTGGGGGAAGTCAGAGCTGGAAATGGCCCATAAGTATTAAACAAGAACAAATCATTATCAGCTGAGTGGATTAGAGTCAACAAGCTTTGATGGAAAATCTCATTCAAATGAATGCCAAGTCGAAGCGTAATGGAAAAACATTTTATTCAGTAAGGACTGACTGTACAACTGAATAGAGGAGAGAGTAATATGATAAGACCATCATACAAAGACATCACAATATAAAACCAGACGTCACAATATCAAACCAGACGTCACAATATCAAACCAGACGTCACAATATCAAACCAGACGTCACAATATCAAACCAGACATCACAATGTCAAACCAGACATCACAATATCAAACCAGATATCACAATATCTAACCAGACATCACAATATCAAACCAGACATCACAATATCAAACCAGACGTCACAATATCAAACCAGACATCACAATATCTAACCAGACATCACAATATCTAACCAGACATCACAATATAAAACCAGACATCACAATATCTAACCAGACATCACAATATCTAACCAGACATCACAATATCTAACCAGACATCACAATATCAAACCAGATATCACAATATCTAACCAGACATCACAATATCTAACCAGACATCACAATATAAAACCAGACATCACAATATCTAACCAGACATCACAATATCTAACCAGACATCACAATATCTAACCAGACGTCACAATATCAAACCAGATGTCACAATATCAAACCAGACATCACAGTATCTAACCAGACATCACAATATCAAACCAGACATCACAATATCAAACCAGACATCACAATATTTACATTACATTTTAGTCATTTAGCAGACGCTCTTTTCCAGAGCGACTTACAGTTAGTGAATACATATTTTATTTTTTTACACTGGCCCCCCGTGGGAATCGAACCCACAACCCTGGCGTTGCAAACGCCATGCTCTATCAACTGAGCTACATCCCTGCCGGCCATTCCCTCCCCTACCCTGGACCAATTGTGCGCCGCCCATGAGTCTCCCGGTCGCGGCCGGCAGCGACAGAGCCTGGATTCGAACCAGGATCTCTAGTGGCACAGTTAGCACTGCGATGCAGTGCCTTAGACCACTGCGCCACTCAGGAGTATCTAACCAGACATCACAATATCAAACCAGACATCACAATATCAAACCAGACATCACAATATCTAACCAGGCATCACAATATAAAACCAGATGTCACAATATCAAACCAGACATCACAATATAACCTTGACTAGCTAAGTACTGTACTTCTTCAACCAAAAACGAAACGTTGAAAAATCTAACGTGTGTTCAGTTACATGGGGCCTATTGAATGTAAATTAATGCAAATGCGACATTGCGCATAATGGTTGGGACAGATACTTGTTTCACAGAGGACAAGAACGTTGGCAAAAGTTGTTAAAATAGCCACAATAATCTCTATTACACGTCTATTCAGTGGAAAGGGTCTCTTGTAATGGCATTAGTAAAATGGGAGTCGTTTCAGCTCCAATCACACATGGGGGGGGGGGAGGCCAATCAAGGGATTAGAAAAAAACTATTTATATTACAGTTGTCACGCCCTGAACTATGGAACTCTTGTTTGTTGAGTCAGGGTGTGAATGTCTATTGTAGTTCTATGTTATGTATATCTATGTTTAGGATCTAGAATGCGTATTTCTAGGTTTGGCCCGGGTGTGATTCCCAATCAGAGGCAGCTGTCGCTCGTTGTCTCTGATTGGGGATCACACTTAGGTAGCCTATTTCCTACGTTGCATTGTGGGATCTCGTTCCGTTTAGGCTTGCGTGTGTTTAGCCTGAGGACTTCACGTTACGTTGTTTCTTGTTTCGGTTTATGTTTATTGAGTTAATAAACATGTACGCTTTTCACGCTGCACCTTGGTCCGACCTGTCTCTCAACGATCGTGACAACAGCACAAAACCAGTTCTTGGAGTACTCAGACAATAAATTACTATTTTATACCGAAGAGAGAGAGAGAGAGAGAGAGAGAGAGAGAGAGAGAGAGAGAGAGAGAGAGAGAGAGAGAGAGAGAGAGAGAGAGAGAGACAGAGAGAGAGAGAGAGAGATAGAGAGCGATAGAGAGAGAGGGAGAGAGAGAGAGAGAGAGAGAGAGAGAGAGAGAGAGAGAGAGAGAGAGAGAGAGAGAGAGAGGGAGAGAGAGAGAGAGAGAGAGAGAGAGAGAGAGAGAGAGAGAGAGAGAGGGGGGGAGAGATCTTGGTCCTGTAACACCTTCATCTGTTATGATTCAAGGGAGTAGTAGTTACTGTCCCGAACTCTTCCTCCCACAGTGTGACTGGTATTACTGCACTGTTGGAGCTAGAAGCACCAATAACATCTGCTAAACACGTGTATGTGACAAATACAATTTGATGTGATTTGATTTTGGTGGAAACTCCCTCTAGTCCGTGCCTTCACGGCTTCACCGATCCAATGCTTTTAACATTTGTGGGAAGCAGTGAACGAACGTACACTTCAGGAGAAGAGAGACATTATTGGGACGCACCCCAAGGGGAATAGTCAGTGGCATCTTGTCACCATATTGTTCAGAGTACAAAAGGAATGGCGGAGCACTTGGAGTGGGAAGGGGGTGGAGTCACACCTGATTGGTTCGCTCAGGTCGCGACTTCCTGGTCTCCTCCTGCCTCTGGATCCTCATCATTATAGATGTTCTCAGCCTGGAGGGAGAGACAGAGAGAGATCATTATGCCAAGAATGCCAAGAGTGTGCAAAGTTGTCATCAAGGCAAAGGGTGGCTACTTTGAAGAATCTCAAATATAAAATATATTTTGACTTGTTTAACACTTTTTTGGTTACTGCATGATTCCATATGTGTTATTTCATAGTTTTGATGTCTTCACTATTTTTCTTCAATGTAGAAAATAGTAAAAAGAAAATAAAAACCGTGGAATGAGTAGGTGTGTCCAAACTTTGACCGGTAGTGTATGTAACGTCGTCTCTGGCTGGAGCAGCCATCTACTTTTAATTATCAAATAAATTCAATCCATTTATCAATAAAACAGTGTTATGTAGCTGTTATAATAGTGTTATGTAGTCCTGACAGTGTCATAAATAAAAACATCAACATCCACAGAGACGGTGGCCAGGATGAACTCGCTGTAGGGATTGATGGAGAGACAGTTGACATCTGCTGTGTGGGCGTCCACCGCATGGCTATGCTTGGATGTGTTGTTGGATCGGGTGTCCCAGCTGAGTGAGAGAGAGAGAGAGAGAGAGAGAGAGAGAGAGAGGGATAGAGAGAGAGAGAGAGAGAGAGGGGGGGATAGAGAGAGAGAGAGAGAGAGAGAGAGAGAGAGAGAGAGAGAGAGAGAGAGAGAGAGGGAGGGGGATAGGAGAGAGAGAGAGAGAGAGAGAGAGAGAGAGAGAGAGAGAGAGGGGGGGGATAGAGAGAGAGAGAGAGAGAGAGAGAGAGAGAGAGAGAGAGAGAGAGAGAGAGAGAGAGAGAGAGAGAGAGAGAGAGAGGGAGAGAGGGAGAGATAGGGATAGAGAGAGAGAAATTCTGTCCGGCAAAAATGTGGTCCCCGCTGAAACGGTTTGAATACCACCGGGTTAGAGGTTAAGGAACAGACAGTTGAGTTGACCTCTAATCAGTCCATTCAGTTTTCTGTAAAGTGCTAAAATGCACCATTGTGGCACATCCATTTGTACATGTAAATAAAAACCAATCTATACAATATTCTTGTTAGGGACTGTTTCTGTACAAGATTACATTGAAAAACAAAGAAATATTTAGTTCAAAGAAATCTGATGTCGTCAGATTATGGAAGTTAGTGTTGGATTCAAACTTAAAACTTGAAATATCACTATTAGAACTGAGTGGGTGGAATCTACTGAGGGAGAAAGAGGAAGGCAGGAAGCTGACATTCTGTCAGAACATGTTATTGTTAAATCTCGTGTATCCTATGGAGAGGAGAAGGGCAACGGTAGGATGGAGGGAGGAATTTGGGCCGAGATCAGGTCAGAATAAGTGAGAAAGAACAGTCACCACTAAAGTCCTGCCTAGCAACAGAGATGTATTGGCTGTCCAGATGGAAGGAGGAGACTCCGCCCAGGAGGAGGGTATAAATACACAGTTGAAGTCGAAAGTTTACACACACTCAGGTTGGAGTCATTAAAACTCGTTTTTTAACCACTCCACAAATGTCTTGTTAACAAACTATAGTTTTGGCAAGTCGGTTAGGACATCTACTTTGTGAATGACAAGTAATTTTTCCAACAATTGTTTACAGACAGATTATTTCACTTATAATGCACTGTTTCACAATTCCAGTGGGTCAGAAGTTTACATACACTAAGTTGACTGTGCCTTTAAACAGCTTGGAACATTCCAGAAAATGATGTCATGGCTTTAGAAGCTTTTGATAAGCTAATTGACATCATTTGAGTCAATTGGAAGTGTACCTGTGGATGTAAACTCAGTGCCTCTTTGCTTGACATCATGGAAAAATCAAAAGAAATCAGCCAACACCTCCACAATGTGTAGACCTCCACAAGTCTGGTTCATCCTTGGGAGCAAACGCCTGAATGTACCACGTTCATCTGTACAAACAATAGTACGCAAGTATAAACACCATGGAACCACGCAGCCGTCATACCGCTCAGGAAGGAGAACGCGTTCTGTCTCCTAGAGATGAAGGTACTTTGGTGCAAAAGTGCAAATCAATCCCAGAACAACAGCAAAGGACCTTGTGAAGATTCTGGAGGAAACAGGTACAAAAGTATCTATATCCACAGTAAAACGAGTCCTATATCGACATAACCTGAAAGGCCGCTCAGCAAGGAAGAAGCCACTCTTCCAAACTGCCATAAAAAAGCCAGACTACGGTTTGCAAATGCACATGGGGACAAAGATCGTACTTTTTTGAGAAATGTACTCTGGTCTGATGAAACCAAAATTGAACTGTTTGGCCATAATGACCATCGTTATGTTTGGAGGAAAAAGGGGAAGACTTGCAAGCCGAAGAACATCATCCCAACCGTGAAGCACGGGGGTGGCAGCATCATGCTGTGGGGGTGCTTTGCTGCAGGAGGGACTTGTGCACTTCACAAAATAGAAGGCATCATGAGGAAGGAAGATTATGTGGATATATTGAAGCAACATCTCAAGACATCAGTCAGGAAGTTAAAGCTTGGTCGCAAATGGGTCTTCCAAATGGACAATGATCCGAAGCATACTTCCAAAGTTGTGGCAAAATGGCTTAAGGACCACAAAGTCAAGGTATTGGAGTGGCCATCACAAAGCCCTGACCTCAATCCTATAGAAAATGTGTGGGCAGAACTGAAAAAGCGTGTGCGAGCAAGGAGGCATACAAACCTGACTCAGTTACACCAGCTCTGTCAGGAGGAATGGGCCAAAATTCACCCAACTTATTATGGGAAGCTTGTGGAAGGCTACCCAAAACGTTTGACCCAAGTTAAACAATTTATAGGCAATGCTACCAATACTAATTGAGTGTATGTAAACTTCTGACCCACTGGGAATGTGATGAAAGAAATAAAAGCTGAAATAAATAATTCTCTCTACTATTATTCTGACATTTCACATTCTTAAAATAAAGTGGTGATCCTAACTGACCTAAGACAGGGAATTTTTACTAGGATTAAATGTCCGGAATTGTGAAAAACTGAGTTGAAACGTATTTGGCTAAGGTGTATGTAAACTTCCGACTTCAACTGTATGTGCTTGTGTAAACACGTTTTTTTGTCTTTTCAGCTGTTTGACCCAGTGGGTGAATAAACTTGGTTTGAGCTTTTTTTCTAGTCGTCCATTTTAAATGTTTAACTCTGTTTTGTCAGAACCTAACATAAGCAAGTAAGTTCCCATTTCTATCTGAGGGAGAGAGATCAATGGCTAGAGGATCAGGGACAGTTGACCTCTGACCTCTGTTCATTCAAACAGATTGACAGGTTTCAGCAACTCATGTCATGAGTTTCTGGTCATCAGCTACAGATCCAAATACATGCCAGGATACATCCTCCACTACAGCAGTATGTCCCTGTGAAGATGGTCTCAGCATCCACAATCTTCCCTTCCTTAGGTACTACACTGATGTCCCACATACAGATAGTCTGGGGGAGGGGAGGGAGGGAGGGAGGGAGGGGGAGAGGGGGAGAGCCGAGCGCGATAGAGATTCGAGCTGATCTGTGTGTTGTTGTGTGTGTCAGCCTCACTGGTTACCAATTGCATTGTATCTGTGTGTCTGTGTGTGTGTCTTACGTGGTCGTCTGAAGACATCCAGAGA
This sequence comes from Coregonus clupeaformis, assembly GCF_020615455.1. Lineage (NCBI taxonomy): Eukaryota > Metazoa > Chordata > Actinopteri > Salmoniformes > Salmonidae > Coregonus > Coregonus clupeaformis. The sequence continues at coordinate 60,293,170 of NC_059208.1, read as the reverse complement.
GATTAGGATTGAAAATAGGACACTGCCCTTTTAAGAAAAACGTTCCCAAAGAGGAAGACGTCTACAGTCGGCTAGCCAAGACCAATGCTAGGTGTATTTTTCTAGATTTATTTTAGCAGACTATCAACAGTAGCCAGCATATTGCCAGTATGTTCACTATTGAAGGCTTACGAGTAGATTGATGCGCGTTTCTTTTTTGGACTCTGCATTCGATACATCATGACTGATCCTATATCTCTGAGCCTCTCTAAGCCTCTGTACCTGGCATCCACCAAATGTTGCACTGTGTTCTCCCCCAATTACAACACTTAACCTTCACATCGCTTCCACATTCACCGTAATCATGTTGCACGCCACACTTGGCACGTCTTTTCTTTCCTTTACACTGAGCAGCTACATGTCCCGTTCTTTGGCGTTTTAAAACACTGTAATACATATGGGACAAATTCTCTGACATTGAAACTAATGAATCCTATCTGTACTTTTTCCTATGCAAGACTTTCTCAAACCTCAGCATCACTGATAAGCCTTCACTTCTTTTACCTTCTTTCCCACTGACCAACCTTTTGGCCTCAATCACTCTGCCTCCCTTCACATTTTCTTTAATATCATCTGTGGACATAGATATTGGGACCCCGGTGATGACTGTTTTATTTTATTTGCTTACTAGTACAGAATTAGCCAGACCATGATTGATCGCACACTCCAGCACTGTAGCCATGACATCATAGACGAAAAAGAGCCCAGAGGAAGAGGAAGAGACAAAGCCAGTTAAAGTATATTCCAAAATCTTTGGAGAACGTTTTTCATATGATTCTCCACTGATTACAAACGTTTTAATATACCATGTTGTGTTGCTCAGAATCAAGTGATTACAGATATCACACCGAGTACGACCTAACAAGCTGGTGAAATTAGCAAACACCAGCTCGCTGGTAGCAGCCAACCAAGCTCCTGAAACGGGGTCGTGTAGTTGCACTACATGGCCAGCAGAGGGACGCAATGTATCAGAAACACGTCTCCTCTCTCCTGGAAGTCAAAGTGAAACAGAGCCGCGGGTGTCTGTCTGGGGAAACGAGAACATGCGGGAAGCTGGTTCTTATCCAATCGTTGCAGCAGGCTCAACCGATACCCCGCCTGTTTCTTTACAGACAGAATAACTAGCCAATAGTTGTTTAGAGCACACATTGCGTCACACTATTTTGAACGAAAGAGATGCGTGCAGGCAGCTACAAATTACTTTTCTTGATCACTGATAATTACTAAAAATACTCGTGTCATAATCGTATTCGGAAAATTCTCCATATCCGTGATGATACTCGTTTTGTTGGCGTACTTGGCACACCCCTAAATCAGATTGTAGGACACCTGCTCTGATTGAAGTTGGGGAGTTGGTGGGAGATAGTGATGCGCGGGTTGACTCATAATCTGCAGTCTGGGCGGGTTGAATAAAGAGAAAACAATACCTTAAAAAATCCTTAAATGTATAATACTTAAATACTGCAATTTATATCTATAGGCTACATTGAGGATTTTCTTTCATTATCTTAGGCTATCTGGCATTAGTGCATAAGCTTTAGGACCCAACTCCAGTGGTGTAAAGTACTTAAGTAAAAATACTTTAAAGTACTACTTTAGTCATTGTTTTGGGTATCTGTACTTTTACTTTAGTATTTATATTTTTGACTACTTTTACTTTTACTTCGATACATTCCTAAAGAAAAGTATGTAATTTTTACCCCATACATTTTCCCTGACACCCAAAAGTACTTGTTACGTTTTGAATGCTTAGCAGGACAGGACAATTGTCAAATTCACACACTTATCAAGAGAACAACCCTGATCAGGAGGACTCACTAAACACATGCTTCGTTTGTAAATTATGTCTGAGTGTTGGAGCGTGCGCCTGGCTATCTGTAAATAATAAATACAAGAAAATGGTTCCTTCTGGTTTGCTTAATATAAGGAATGTGAAATTATATATAGTTTTACTTTTGATACTTAAGTATATCTGAGCAATTACATTTACTTTTGATACTTAAGTATATTTGAAACCAAATATTTTTAGACTTTTACTCAAGTAGTATTTTACTGGGTAACTTTCACTTTTACTTGAGTCATTTTCTATTAAGGTATCTTTACTTTTACTCAAGTAGGACGGTTGGGTGCTTTTTCCACCACTGTCTAACTGTAGGCCTACTCTCGCCAAATATCCTACACGCCAATTGCCAAATGCTTTTTGGGAACAAGCATAAAAAGTGAACTTTGATCCATGGAGGCAAAAAGGACAATGTCAGAGTTTAATTTAATAAGAGAAAAGCTGCGAAAGGGAGAGTTTAAAAATAAAGCTAAGGGAGGGTCACAAAAGTAATGTTTGGCAAAGATTTGGTGAAGTGGTACCTGCCCGCTTGACCCTATCCCCTCCTCTCTTCTCCAGACCATTTCCGGAGACCTTCTCCCTTACCTCACCTCGCTCATCAACTAATCCTTGTCCGCTGGCTATGTCCCTTCCATCTTCAAGAAAGCGAGAGTTGCACCCCTCCTCAAAAAACCTACACTCGATCCCTCCGATGTCAACAACTACAGACCAGTATCCCTTCTTTCTTTTCTCTCCAAAACTCTTGAGCGTGCCGTCTATAGCCAACTCTCCTGCTATCTCTCTCAGAATGACCTTCTTGATCCAAACCAGTCAGGTTGCAAGACTGGTCATTCAACTGAGACTGCTCTTCTCTGTGTCAAAGAGGCTCTCCGCACTGCTAAGCTAACTCTCTCTCCTCTAATCTCGTCCTTCTAGACCTATCTGCAGCCTTTGATACTGTGAACCATCAGATCCTCCTCTCCACCCTCTCCGAGTTGGGCATCTCCGGCGTGGCTCACTCCTGGATTGCGTCCTACCTGACAGGTCGCTCCTACCAAGTGGCGTGGCGAGAAGCTGTCTCCGCACCACGTGCTCTCACCACTGGTGTCCCCCAGGGCTCAGTTCTAGGCCCTCTCCTATTCTCGCTATACACCAAGTCACTTGGCTCTGTCATATCCTCACATGGTCTCTCCTATCATTGCTACGCAGACGACACACAATTAATCTTCTCCTTTCCCCCTTCTGATAACCAAGTGGCGAATCGCATCTCTGCATGTCTGGCAGACATATCAGTGTGGATGTCGGATCACCACCTCAAGCTGAACCTTGGCAAGACGGAGCTGCTCTTCCTCCCGGGGAAGGACTGCCCGCTCCATGATCTTGCCATCACGGTTGACAACTCCCCCCCGCTTCTCCTTCACCCAAATTCAGAAATTCAGCTCTGAAAGAGCTTGTTCAACCTCTCTTTTGTATCGTCTGACATCCTCAGAGATCGGAAAGCTGCCGCGGTCATCCCCCTCTTCAAAGGTGGTGACACTCTAGATTCAAACTCTTATATACCTACAGTTGAAGTCGGAAGTTTACATACACCTTAGCCAAATACATTTAAACTCAGTTTTTCACAATTCCTGACATTTAATCCTAGTAAAAATTCCCTGTTTTAGGTCAGTTAGGATCACCACTTTATTTAAAGAATGTGAAATGTCAGAATAATAGTAGAGAGAATGATTTATTTCAGCTTTTATTTCTTTGAGTGTTTCAGTGAAAGGTAAGTGAGGGAGGCCCCGCTCTCTCGCTTCCCCAGATGTTTAGTTTGTTTTATTCCGATCTCTTTTGCATTATTGTAGCCTTTTCTGTAGCCTGTCAACTATGTGTCTGTCTATCCCTGTTCTCTCCTCTCTGCACAGACCCAATCCTGCAGTTTCATGCTCTATTTAGAGGCTTCATAGCAAAGGGGGTGAATACATATGCACTTACCACTTTTCCGTTATTAATTTTTTTGAATTTTTTGAAATAAGTAATTTTTTTTCGTTTCACTTCACCAATTTTGACTATTTTGTGTATGTCCATTACATGAAATCCAAATTAAAATCCATTTAAATTACAGGTTGTAATGCAACAAAATAGGGAAGATGCCAAGGGGGATGAATACTTTTGCAAGGCACTGTAGCTTGCAAAATATCTTTACCTAGCTAACATCAGACTACAACGTTAGAGCTACAAACGTATTACAAAGAAGAAAAAAGCTTGTTACCTAGCGATAAAAGAAAGACATTTAAAGAGTGACTGAACACGCCGATTGGCACGTGTTTTTCTGGTGCTAATTAGAAAAATGAGATTTCATTTCTGGAGGTGTGTTTCCTGACCGATTTCGCATTTGGTTAATGATGTTTGGCCTCCATGAGACACTGTAGACGCGGAAGCCTATTTCAGTTCCTCAAAATTCCCAGAATGAATCTAAGATAACTCAAGAAATCTGTAATAAATGTTGACGTTTTTGCCGAGGATGTTTTAGTTGAGCAATTTTACATCTACATTAACAAAGGTGTTGGGTGCAGTATTTCTCAAGTAAAAAAATGTGAGACGTTGTCTTATGTAACAAAGTCGGAACTGCTGTGCAGGTCAGTCTCAATGTCTATGCTATTGGATAGAAAGCAATCACTGCAGCTGTTCACCCCATCTTAGTGGGCAAATGGACATCGTCAAATCAAAACTAACCTTAATTTATCCATTGTGACGCATGAATGTTTAAAACTCCGTTTTAGACGAGACTGACTTTGACCAAACATTTTCATGATTACACTTTGTAGTCAATTTTGACACTAGAATAACTGTTTCTAACTCACTCTTTAAACTCACACGCCATGACAGCTAACGGCTGGGCTTCTTTGGTGGAACTTAAGCAATCAGTCTCAGTTGAAAACCTCATCTGATTCTCACCTCCCAGAGCTCCTGCTCCCTCTCTCTCTCTCTCTCTCTCTCTCTCTCTCTCTCTCTCTCTCTCTCTCTCTCTCTCTCTCTCTCTCTCTCTCTCTCTCTCTCTCTCTCTCTCTCTCTCTCTCTCTCTCTCTCTCTCTCTCTCTCTCTCTCTCTCTCTCTCTCTCTCTCTCTCTCTCTCTCTCTCTCTCTCTCTCTCTCTCTCTCTCTCTCTCTCTCTCTCTCTCTCTCTCTCTCCCTTCTCCTTCTCCTTCTCATTCTCCTTCTCCTTCTCCTTCTCCTTCTCCTTCTCCTTCTCCTTCTCCTTCTCCTTGCAAATTGCTGTTTGTACATCTACAAATCTTTTTGTGTTGGTAGGGCGCTAAAGCACTGCCAAAACTCGGAGGTGTGAAATTGACATGCGTAGGTGTACAGATCCAATTATTGCTCACAAATAGTAAGTTACAAGTTTGCTAATGTGATTACAACTAAATCGAGAATACAGGACTAAGATTGAATCCTACTACACCGGCTCTGATGCTCATCGGATGTGACAGGGATTTCAAACTGTCACGGATTACAAAGGGAAACCCAGCCAGGAGCTGCCCTGTAACTTGAGCCTACAAGACGAGCTTAAATGCCTTCTATGCTTGCTTCGAGGCAAGCAACACTGAACCATACATGAGAGAACCAGCTGGTCCGGACAACTGTGTGATCACGCTCCTTTAAACAGGTCAACATTCACAAGGCCACAGGGCCAGACGGATTACCAGGACACGTACTCAGAGCATATGCTGACCAGCTGCCAAGTGTCTTCATTGACATTTTCAGCCATCTCCCTGACCCAGTCTACAATACCTGAATGTTTCAAGCAGACCCCATAGTTCCTGTGCCCAAGAACACCAAGGTAACCTGTCTAAACGACTATTGCCCCGTAGCACTCATATCTGTAGCCATGAAATGCTTGAAAGGCTGGTCATGGCTCACATCAATACCATCATCCCAGACACCCTTGATCCACTCCAATTTGCATACCGCCCCAACAGATCCACAGATGACACAATCTCTATTGCACTCCCACTGCCCTTTCCCACATGGACAAAAGGAACACCTACGTGAGAATGCTGTTCATTGACTACAGCTCAGCGTTCAACACCATAGTGCCTTCCAAGCTCATCACTAAGCCCCCATTCACATCGACGGGGCTGTAGTGGAGCGAGTCTAGAGCTTCCAGTTCCTTGGTGTCCACATCACCTATCATGGTAAAAACACATCAACACAGTCGTGAAGGTGGCACGACAACGCCTCTTCCCCCTTAGGAGGCTTGAAAAGATTTGGCATGGCCATTCAGATCCTCAAAAAGTTATACAGCTGCACAATTGAGAGCATCTTGACTTGCTGCATCACGGCTTGGTATGGCAACTGCTTGGCATCTGACCGTAAGGCGCTACAGAGGGTAGTGCGTACGGCCCAGTACATCACTGGGGCCGAGCTCCCTGCCATCCAGGACCTCTATACCAGTCGGAGTCAGAGGAAGGCCCTAAAAATGGTCAAAGACTCCAGCCACCCAAGTCATAGACTGTTTTCTCTGCTCCAAGTCTGGGACCAAAAGGCTCCTGAACAGCTTCTACCCCTAAGCTATAAGACTGCTGAAAAGTTAATCAAATAGCTATCCAGACTATTTGCATTGACCCCCTTTTTTCTTTGCGCTGACTCTCATGCATTGGCTCTATGAACACTCACTGGACTGCACTGACACTGCACCACACACACACACACACACACACACACACACACACACACACACACACACACACACACACACACACACACACACACACACACACACACACACACACACACACACACACACACACACACACACACACACACACACACACACACACACAGCCTTAATGTGGTTGAAATTGATTAAATTGTCATTTTTTGTCAACAATCTACACATAATACTATGTAATGTCAAAATGGAAGAAAAATTCTAACATTTTAAAATGTATGGAAAATGTAACACAAATATACAGTATCTTGATTAGATACTGTAAGTATTCACACACCGGAGTCAATACATATTAGAATCCCCTTTGGCAGTGATTACAGCTGTGAGCCTTTCTGGTTAAGTCTCTAAGTGCTTTGCACACCTGGATTGTACAATATTTGCCCATTATTCTTAAAACAATTATTGATCATTGCTAGACAGCCATTTTCAAGTCTTGCCATAGATTTTCAAGCCGATTTAAGTCTAAACTGTAACTAGTCCATTCAGGAACACTCAATGTCATCTTGGTAAGCAACTCCAGTGTATACTTGGCCTTGTGTGTTATGTCATTGTCCTGCTGAAAGGTGAATTTGTCTCCCAGTGTCTGTTGGAAAGCAGACTGAACCAGGTTTTCCTATAGGATTGTGCCCTAGCTCTATTCCGTTTCTTTTCATCCTGAAAAACTCCAGAGTCCTTGCCGATGACAAGCATACCCATAACATGATGCAGCCACCACCATAATTGAAAATATGAAGAGTTGTACTCAGTGATGTGGTTTTGCCCCAAACATGTGTATTTAGGACAAAAAGTTATTTTTTTTGCCACATTTCTTGCAGCATTACTTTAGTGCCTTATTGCAAACAGGATGCATGTTTTGGAATATTTGAATTCTATACAGGCTTCCTTCTTTTCACTCTGTCATTTAGGTTAGTATTGTGGTGGAGTAACTACAATGTTGTTGATCCATCCTCAGTTTTCTCCTATCACAGCCATTGACCTCTGTAACTGTTTTAAAGTCACCATTGGCTTCATGGTGAAATCCCTGAGCGGTTTCCTTCCTCTCTGGCAACTGAGTTAGGAAGGACGCCTGAGTCCATGCAACTTATTATGTGACTTGTTGTGACTTATGTGATTTGTTAAGCTGCCATAACATACTTATTGATTTCAGCTTTTAATTTTTTATAAATGTATAAACATTTCTAAAAACATAATTCCACTTTGACATTATGGGGTATTGTGTGTAGATCAGTGACACAAACATTTTAATACATTTTAAATTGATATTACCTCCACTACCTGTTACCCCCGCACATTGACTTGGTACCAGTACTCCTTGTTTATAGCCTTGTTATTGTTATTTTATTGTGTTAATATTTCATTTTTTATTGAGCTAATTGTTCTTAGTTTTTAACTCTGCGTTGTTCTGAAATGTTTGAGAATGTGTTTACAACTACAGATCTATTCTTCATGCTAAAATCATTATGTCAATGATTTACCTCCATCGATATCAATATAGCACAGGCTGGAGAGGTGAGTGGGTGTGTCTGTGTTGTTTTAATGTGTGTGTATGTGTTGCTCTGAGGAGCGTGTGCGTTACTGTTTCACCTCACTGATCCACTTTAAAAGGCTGAACATTGCTGACATCTGGGAGAATAAATACATTTAAACACCAAATTGCCCCGTGTTCCACTACCCGAGAATACACACATATCGTTTCGTAAGCGACATTTGTAGCATAAATAAATAACTCCAAATCAATAACCTGAGACTCAATACACGGAAGGATAACTGTCTGTGCCAAGGATAACTGTCTGTGCCAAGTATAACTGTCTGTGTCAAGGATAACTGTCTGTGCCAAGGATAACTGTCTGTGTCAAGGATAACTGTCTGTGTCAAGGATAACTGTCTGTCTGTGCCAAGGATAACTGTCTGTGTCAAGGATAACTGTCTGTGCCAAGGATAACTGTCTGTGCCAAACGTGTGTGTTTGTGTTATGTTTAACAGCCAGCCTTCAATAAATAGACCCAACCTTTACCTTTTAATATCGCAGTGATCCACACTTCCATACAGCCAGATGCATGCTGAATAAATTACCCAAACTGACTCACTTTGAGGATACATCCCAAATGGCACCCTATTCCCTACATAACCCTATGGGCCCTGGTCTAAAGTAGTACATTATATAGGGAATAGGGTGTCATTCTCTGCTCTAAAGTAGTGCACTATATAGGGAATAGGGTTCCATTCTCTGGTCTAAAGTAGTGCACTATAAAGGGAATAGGGTGCCATTCTCTGGTCTAAAGTAGTGCACTACATAGGGAACAGGGTGCCATTCTCTGGTCTAAAGTAGTGCACTATATAGGGAATAGGGTGCCATTCTCTGGTCTAAAGTAGTGCACTATATAGGGAATAGGGTGCCATTCTCTGGTCTAAAGTAGTGCACTATATAGGGAATAGGGTGCCATTCTCTGGTCTAAAGTAGTGCACTATATAGGGAATAGGGTGCCATTCTCTGGTCTAAAGTAGTGCACTATATAGGGAATAGGGTTCCATTCTCTGGTCTAAAGTAGTGCACTATAAAGGGAATAGGGTGCCATTCTCTGGTCTAAAGTAGTGCACTACATAGGGAACAGGGTGCCATTCTCTGGTCTAAAGTAGTGCACTATATAGGGAATAGGGTGCCATTCTCTGGTCTAAAGTGGTGCACTATATAGGGAATAGGGTGCCATTCTCTGGTCTAAAGTAGTGCACTATATAGGGAATAGGGTGCCATTCTCGGGTCTAAAGTAGTGCACTATATAGGGAATATGGTGCCATTCTCTGGTCTAAAGTAGTGCACTATATAGGGAATAGGGTGCCATTCTCTGGTCTAAAGTAGTGCACTATATAGGGAATAGGGTGCCATTCTCTGGTCTAAAGTAGTGCACTATATAGGGAATAGGGTGCCATTCTCTGTTCAAAAGTAGTGCACTATATAGGGAATAGGGTGCCATTCTCTGGTCTAAAGTAGTGCACTATATAGGGAATAGGGTGCCATTCTCTGTTCAAAAGTAGTGCACTATATAGGGAATAGGGTGCCATTCTCTGGTCTAAAGTAGTGCACTATATAGGGAATAGGGTGCCATTCTCTGGTCTAAAGTAGTGCACTATATAGGGAATAGGGTGCCATTCTCTGGTCTAAAGTAGTGCACTATATAGGGAATAGGGTGCCATTTGGGACACATCCCTGAGTGTTTATTACATCAATCTTCTCTGCGGTGGTAATATCTGATTAGGTCTGGTTATTTGTGGTACGGTGGTAATATCTGATTAGGTCTGGTTATTTGTTAGGATACAAGAGACCATGCAGTGAATGTTCACATTTCTGGGATTGTTGGCGATGCTAAACAGCCTAGTGTAGTTTTCCAGATGAATGTTCTTATTATAGATTTAGTAATATAGTGAATTATTTATGTATTAGCTGGGAGAGGAGGAGAGGAGAAGGGAAGTGCTTGCAGGGAGGATAAAAGAGAGGAGAGGGAGGGAGGGAGGGAGGGAGGGAGGGAGGGAGGGAGGGAGGGAGGGAGGGAGGGAGGGAGGGAGGGAGGGAGGAGAGAGAGAGAGAGAGAGAGGGAGAGAGGGAGAGAGGGAGGGAGTAGAAACAGGACACACACACATCCATCTCTAGCAGATGCCCTTTTGCAGAGAACATCCACTTGGGCGGAGATGGCCTATTCTCCTAATTACATTTCCCCCTCTCCTGATATCATGGATGGCCTAGTCTCTCTCTCTCACACACACATACACACACACACACACACACACACACACACACACACACACACACACACACACACACACACACACTTTTCCACACAAACACACATCACACACAGGACGGAGAGGAGCCGTAGCACTAGATGTCTGTGTCTGGCTGTGTAACCAGAGCCAGTAAAGTGAATTAGCTCAGCGCTGACCCCAACCACCATGGGCCAGGCCCAGTAATACATTTAATACACAGCTCTATGGATTTCATTTACTATGTGCTATATACACCCTGCTACGGCTGTGTGATACTGTTGTCAGGCCAAATAAGGAAATCAATTCTGTGACATAACTAGGTTATAGCTACAAATAGGAGATTGTCCTGGTTGGGTTATCAGGAAGGACTCAGGGTCCTAACTATCTTGTCTAATAAACACATAGGAGATTGTCCTGGTTGGGTTATCAGGAAGGACTCAGGGTCCTAACTATCTGGACTAATAAAATAGGCATTTGTCACTTGCTAATGATTATAGACTTAAACATTCACAACTTTTTTCATTGAGTCATTCTGTCTCCTTCCATCAATACAACAAGAATAGTGATTTAGAGAAAGTGGTAAATGTTTTAACAGTAATTTGTCCATCGCTTTTTGTGTAATTTCCCTTCATTCACCCCTTAGGTTATATGTTAGTTTATATGTTAGTTTATATGTTAGGTTATATGTTAGTGTGTGTCTGCCTTTGTTTGTGTGTACAGTCCCTGAATGGATGCACTTACCTAATCCACTTCCAGAGGTCAGCCTTAAGCATCAGTTCATCTAATAGAGAGTGGCTGTGTCCCAACACCCTTACTTGCGTCCTAAATAGTAGGTCGCTTGAGGATGCGGAAAAAATAGTGTAATAGAATGCACATTTAAAAAATCAAGTCCACTTTAAAGGACCAGATGTCCACTTTAAAGGACCAGATGTCCACTTTAAAGGACCAGATGTCTACTTTAAAGGACCAGATGTCAACTTTAAAGGACCAGATGTCTACTTTAAAGGACCAGATGTCTACTTTAAAGGACCAGATGTCCACTTTAAAGGACCAGATGTCAACTTTAAAGGACCAGATGTCCACTTTAAAGGACCAGATGTCCACTTTAAAGGACCAGATGTCAACTTTAAAGGACCAGATGTCCACTTTAAAGGACCAGATGTCTACTTTAAAGGACCAGATGTCTACTTTAAAGGACCAGATGTCCACTTTAAAGGACCAGATGTCCACTTTAAAGGACCAGATGTCCACTTTAAAGGACCAGATGTCCACTTTAAAGGACCAGATGTCTACTTTAAAGGACCAGATGTCATACTCATTTTAGCTTTGACAACAGCTGATCAACGAATAGCGGGAAACAACGCAAACACGCATGACTCATTCTCAGTATGCAAAAATAAAACGTTTAATAGTGTTTAATATTATGCATCTTGTAGAATTCGTTGCACACTTTTCCAGAATGCATTGGAAGAGGTGGGCTGCGAGTGATAGGCCCTACTTCTCTTAAACAACAAAACTAGGCTACTTAATTGGGAAGATGCCCGAAGCTTCTGCGGTAGTGTTCAAATGTAGGCTAAGTCGTTTTTGTTAATTGAAAACAGAGATTATTTTTTACCCAAAGAGGATTTATGATTTTCTTACTGAAAAGTTGTTCTTCTTCTCTTGGCCTTCGTCAGAGCTTTTAAACTAAATACTAAAACCATCTTTTTATTTCTGAACGTGTCGGGGACTCGTTATTGAATGTTAATCATGCTTTTATTTTGAACGGATTGTTTTATTTTGTAGGCTACCCATTTAATTATTTAATTAATGAATCAAGCCTTAGCAGTCATTCTGATCTCGTTCCCAAAGATCAGTGCTTTAGTTAATGATGTTGCTGTCCAGCGGTTCTGAATTTGCGATGCACCCGACTTTCCACGTTTTTCTATGCAATAGCGTTTTGATTGGAAAATTTGATAAGTGTTGGTATGTGTACTAGGCTATTTGATTTAATTAACTTATATATGTTACAGCACTTTGGTTTCACTAATAAATATGTTGAAATGGAACCAAATGATCGGTTTCAGGCTGGTTAATGAGATGCATGTTAGTTGAATTTGGAAAAATCCACCCAACACTCGGCCCCGCCCCCACCTACTTAGCCAATCAGGAGCCGCTACTGCGTTGCGGCATACTGCATACTTTTTACTAAACAGTACATGCTAAATAGTATGCAATGATTAGTACTGCATGTACCACACCATGCCAGGATCCAGTCACAGCTAAGTGGGTTAAAGTGGGAAGCGTTAGTGGTCCCACAAACACACACACACACACACTCTTAGGAGCATGTTCAGCATACACACAGATGCACTGATACAAATAGCCTATTGCATAGGAGGTGCTGAACGCACATTCACACCGGTACACGTGCACACACACACACTGTCGTTTACAGTTGAAGTCGGAAGTTTACATACACCTTTAGCCAAATACATTTAAACTCAGTTTTTCACAATTCCTGACATTTAATCCTAGTGAAAAAAATCCCTGTCTTAGGTCAGTTAGGATCACCACTTTATTTTAAGAATGTGAAATGTCAGAATAATATATTTTATATTTTTATATTTTAGTCATTTAGCAGACGCTCTTATCCAGAGCGACTTACATGAGCAATTAGGGTTAAGTGCCTTGCTCAAGGGCACATCGACAGATTTTTCACCTAGTCGGCTCGGGGATTAGAACCAGCGACCTTTCGGTTACTGGCACAACGCTCTTAACCACTAAGCTACCTGCCGCCCATAATAGTAGAGAGAATTATTTAGTTCAGCTTTTCTTTCTTTCATCACATTTCCAGTGGGTCAGAAGTTTACGTACACCCAATTAGTATTTGGTAGCATTGCCTTTAAATTGTTTAACTTGGGTCAAACGTTTCGGGTAGCCTTCCACAAGCTTCCCACAATAAGTTGGGTGAATTTTGGCCCATTCCTCCTGACAGAGCTGGTGTAACTGAGTCAGGTTTGTAGGCCTCCTTGCTCGCACACGCTTTTTCAGTTCTGCCCACAATTTTCTATAGGATTGAGGTCAGGGCTTTGTGATGGCCACTCCAATACCTTGACTTTGTTGTCCTTAAGCCATTTTACCACAACTTTGGAAGTATGCTTGGGGTCATTGTCCATTTGGAAGACCTATTTGCGACCAAGCTTTAACTTCCTGACTGATGTCTTGAGATGTTGCTTCAATATAACCACATAATTTTCCTTCCTCAGGACGCCATCTATTTTGTGAAGTGCACCAGTCCCTCCTGCAGCAAAGCACACCCACAGCATGATGCTGCCACCTCCGTGCTTCATGGTTGGGATGGTGTTCTTCGGCTTGCAAGCCATCCCCTTTTTCCTCCAAACATAACGATGGTCATTATGGCCAAACAGTTCTATTTTTGTTTCATCAGACCAGAGGATATTTCTCCAAAAGGTACAATCTTTGTCCCCATGTGCAGTTGCAAACCGTAGTCTGGCTTTTTTATGGCGGTTTTGGAGCAGTGGCTTCTTCCTTGCCGAGCGGCCTTTCAGGTTATGTCGATATAGGACTCGTTTTACTGTGGATATAGATACTTTTGTACCCATTTCCTCCAGCATCTTCACAAGGTCCTTTGCTGTTGTTATGGGATTGATTTGCACTTTTTCGCACCAAAGTAAGTCCATCTCTAGGAGACAGAATGAGTCTCCTTCCTGAGCGGTATGACGGCTGCGTGGTCCCATGGTGTTTATACTTGCGTACTATTGTTTGTACAGATGAGCGTGGTACCTTCAGGCGTTTGGAAATTGCTCCCAAGGATGAACCAGACTTGTGGAGGTCTACCATTTTTTTTCGGAAGTATTGGCTGATTTATTTTGATTTTCCCATGATGTCAAGCAAAGAGGCACTGAGTTTGAAGGTAGGCCTTGAAATACATCCACAGGTACACCTCCAATTGACTCAAATGATGTCAATTAGCCTATCAGAAGCTTCTAAAGCCATGACATAATTTTCTGGAATTTTCCGAGCTGTTTAAAGGCCCAGTCAACTTAATGTATGTAAACTTCTGACCCACTGGAATTGTGATACAGTGAATTATAAGTGAAATAATCTGTCTGTAAACAATTGTTGGAAACATTACTTGTGTCATGCACAAAGTAGATGTCCTAACCGACTTGCCAAAACTATAGTTTGTTAACAAGACATTTGTGGATTGGTTGAAAAACGAGTTTTAATGATTCCAACCTTAGTGTATGTAAATTTCCGACTGTGTATATACACTGGGACAAGGACGAACGGACTCAACACACATGCAGCCGACACATCACAATACAGTGACAGAATTAATGAGACTTTTCTCCTGTAGGACTTCTTGAACCTAGGACTGTGGATAGACGGCAAGCACACTAAGGGTCCAGATGGCTTACCAAGGGGTAGGTGCTGCGCTCACATTGGGAAAAGAGATGACAGCTTAATATTCTAGTTGAGGTAATTGAAGGCCTGTCTGGTTGCCAACCCAGGTTGTTTCTGCTTCAGCTAAATGATGCTAGTGCAGCAACTTCAACTAGACGACTAGTGGCTAGTCAGATGCTGAACACCCGCCTCCTCAGGACTCACCAGGGAGAAATAACTCTTATTAAATGGACCCCCAGGGCTGATCAGTATTAGTAGTAGTAGGTATATCAGTGCTGGCTGACTGGAGGTTCACCTATAGGTGCTGGCTGAAAGGAGATTCAAGTTCATTAATCATCCATTACCAGCAGGGCCGGACTAGGACCAGAAATCGGCCTGGGCTTTTCAAACAAACCAGACCGTTTTTTTTCCCTTGAGGCCCCCACGCCCATTTCTCCTTGAGGACCCCACACCGGCCCATTTTTCCTTGAGGACCCCACACCGGCCCATTTCTCCTTGAGGCCCCCACGCCCATTTCTCCTTGAGGACCCCACACCGGCCCATTTCTCCTTGAGGACCCCACACCGGCCCATTTCTCCTTGAGGACCCCACACCGGCCCATTTCTCCTTGAGGACCCCACACCGGCCCATTTCTCCTTGAGGCCCCCCACACCGGACCATTTTTCCTTGAGGACCCCACACCGGCCCATTTTTCCTTGAGGACCCCACACCGGCCCATTTCTCCTTGAGGACCCCACACCGGCCCATTTCTCCTTGAGGACCCCACACCGGCCCATTTCTCCTTGAGGACCCCACACCGGCCCATTTCTCCTTGAGGCCCCCCACACCGGACCATTTTTCCTTGAGGACCCCACACCGGCCCATTTCTCCTTGAGGCCCCCCACGCCGGACCATTTTTCCTTGAGGACCCCACACCGGCCCATTTCTCCTTGAGGCCCCCCACACCGGACCATTTCTCCTTGAGGCCCCCCACACCGGACCATTTTTCCTTGAGGACCCCACACCGGCCCATTTCTCCTTGAGGCCCCCCACACCGGACCATTTTTCCTTGAGGCCCCCCACGCTGGCCCATTTCTCCTTGAGGCCCCCCACACCGGCCCATTTTTCCTTGAGGCCCCCCACACCGGCCCATTTCTCCTTGAGGACCCCACACCGGCCCATTTCTCCTTGAGGACCCCACACCGGCCCATTTCTCCTTGAGGACCCCACACCGGCCCATTTCTCCTTGAGGACCCCACACCGGCCCATTTTTCCTTGAGGCCCCCACACCGGCCCATTTTTCCTTGAGGACCCCACACCGGCCCATTTTTCCTTGAGGACCCCACACCGGCCCATTTTTCCTTGAGGACCCCACGCCGGACCATTTCTCCTTGAGGACCCCACGCCGGACCATTTTTCCTTGAGGACCCCACGCCGGACCATTTCTCCTTGAGGACCCCACACCGGCCCATTTCTCCTTGAGGACCCCACACCGGCCCATTTCTCCTTGAGGACCCCACACCGGCCCATTTCTCCTTGAGGACCCCACACCGGCCCATTTCTCCTTGAGGCCCCCCACACCGGACCATTTTTCCCTTGAGGACCCCACACCGGCCCATTTCTCCTTGAGGCCCCCCCACGCCGGACCATTTTTCCTTGAGGACCCCACACCGGCCCATTTCTCCTTGAGGCCCCCCACACCGGACCATTTCTCCTTGAGGCCCCCCACACCGGACCATTTTTCCTTGAGGACCCCACACCGGCCCATTTCTCCTTGAGGCCCCCCACACCGGACCATTTTTCCTTGAGGCCCCCCACGCTGGCCCATTTCTCCTTGAGGCCCCCCACACCGGCCCATTTTTCCTTGAGGCCCCCCACACCGGCCCATTTCTCCTTGAGGACCCCACACCGGCCCATTTCTCCTTGAGGACCCCACACCGGCCCATTTCTCCTTGAGGACCCCACACCGGCCCATTTCTCCTTGAGGACCCCACACCGGCCCATTTTTCCTTGAGGCCCCCCACACCGGCCCATTTTTCCCTTGAGGACCCCACACCGGCCCATTTTTCCTTGAGGACCCCACACCGGCCCATTTTTCCTTGAGGACCCCACGCCGGACCATTTCTCCTTGAGGACCCCACGCCGGACCATTTTTCCTTGAGGACCCCACACCGGCCCATTTTTCCTTGAGGACCCCACGCCGGACCATTTCTCCTTGAGGACCCCACGCCGGACCATTTTTCCTTGAGGACCCCACGCCGGCCCATTTCTCCTTGAGGCCCCCCACACCGGCCCATTTCTCCTTGAGGACCCCACACCGGCCCATTTCTCCTTGAGGCCCCCACACCGGCCCATTTCTCCTTGAGGCCCCCACACCGGCCCGTTTCTCCTTGAGGCCCCCACACCGGCCCATTTTTCCTTGAGGCCCCCACACCGGCCCATTTTTCCTTGATGACCCCACACCGGCCCATTTTTCCTTGAGGACCCCACACCGGCCCATTTTTCCTTGAGGACCCCACGCCGGACCATTTCTCCTTGAGGACCCCACGCCGGACCATTTTTCCTTGAGGACCCCACACCGGCCCATTTTTCCTTGAGGACCCCACGCCGGACCATTTCTCCTTGAGGACCCCACGCCGGACCATTTTTCCTTGAGGACCCCACGCCCGGCCCATTTCTCCTTGAGGCCCCCCACACCGGCCCATTTCTCCTTGAGGACCCCACACCGGCCCATTTCTCCTTGAGGACCCCACACCGGCCCATTTCTCCTTGAGGCCCCCACACCGGCCCATTTCTCCTTGAGGCCCCCCACACCGGCCCATTTCTCCTTGAGGCCCCCACACCGGCCCATTTCTCCTTGAGGCCCCCCACACCGGCCCATTTCTCCTTGAGGACCCCCACACCGGCCCATTTCTCCTTGAGGACCCCACACCGGCCCATTTCTCCTTGAGGACCCCACACCGGCCCATTTCTCCATGAGGACCCCCACGTCGGCCCATTTCTCCTTTGGTCCAGGTCCTCCCTCATGCCACTGGAATAGTGGATCAGGTGAGCGTAACCATGGAGATGATTTAGCTAGGAGGGAGACGGAAGGAGAGGGGGGGGGGGGATCTCTCTCTGTAGCCTTTTCCTTCCCACAGTACCGCGCGCTACCGCTAGGCCTACTGCCAGCTCGAGCCCAACAGCATCCCTTCTGCATGCCTCTCAGTGCGCGCCTCTCCCTGCCTCCACCCCTCTCTCTCTCTCTCCCTCCGGTTGCTCCCGCTGCGCCTTGTGGGTTCAGAGACACCAGCAAACCGAGAACCGTTGACGAGCATCGTTATCCTCGCGCACCAGCAACAAACCCAAATAGAACCCAAAAGATGACATTCTTAACGGTACAGCAGAAACGAACCGTTATTTGACAACTTCTGACAACCGATTCTGTCCATTAGACGCTCCTAGCTGTAAACGGTAAGCGAATTGTTTTGATTCTGCATTTCATATTAATTTGAAGAAAAATCCGGTTATTCCCTATACGGCACCTGCTCCGGTTTCATAAACAGATGGTGCGCTATGAGAATGATAATATTGATGGTGATTCAATCCCGTTTAGAGATAAAAAATGTTTTTGCAGAATAGGCTATTGCTTTACTATCATGGATAAACATAGCCCAGCGTTTTATTGAAACGACAGCAAACAAACATTGGGAGGAAAAGCAAAAAGCCTGCAGCTTTTAATTAGTTGGCATCTGGCATTACACATTTGTGTAATCTGTTTGGATTTGTTTTATGCTAATATTTTTATTTTTATGGATTATTTATAGGATATTGCATTTAATATGATCAGATCAGGGATGGTTGTATTGTTGCCACCACCAAGCAATCGTAGCCAATGATGTATATATACCCTAGCCAGCTGATTCTATGTATTGGCCATTGAGAGGCTTTGAAGCCACCGGTCGGCCATATTGGCACTTCCCTGTAGAAACAGTCCTCCATAGAAATGAATTGAATTCTACAGTATTGCAAAAAAATGTGTCAAGGACAAAATTACATGTTTTTAAGTATTTGTTTTGTTGTAATGTGGACAGTAACATTAGTAATCCAAAACATTTTTACTTTTAGGAAAATGTGTTGATGTATTTTTATTTATTTTTGTGTTTAGTTCACATACTATAATTTGTGAGCTTCAACACAGCACCACCTGTCAGTCATCTAGTGTATATATATATCACTGATCATAGCCTATTGCCTTTCCTTCCTCCAACAAGCTCACGAGGGAGACTCAGCAATTTACAAAGCACATTGACTAACTTCTTACAGTTGGCAATGTATGTGTCTGCAGCTGCTTTTCTCCTCAGGTAATGACATAGAAAACAGGAGTATTGGTATCCGAAATGTAGGCTGTTGTGTGAAATGTTATCATTTATTTTCAGCTAAAACTAAAACACTCATGCGATACAGCCTACCCAGTGAGCAAAATATGTTGAAAAGACGTAGTTTTGGTTGAAAGGACATCTATTCAAGGTCTTGTGCTCACTGGGTAGACTTATCTATCTTGACTGTTTAACTTTTATTAACCCAGTGTAGCCTACTCTCCAAAACAGTTCTGATATTCAGATGACCAACTAGATAAGATTACTACCTCTAGGGTCACGGAGGCATTACTTTGTGTTGTTGAAACAATGCCTTAATTAATGTCATCCACCAGGATGTATTCCATAATAAGGATAGGTAATAAGACTGATCCAATAAGGATAGGTAATAAGACGGATCCAATAAGAATAGGTAATAAGACGGATCCAATAAGAATAGGTAATAAGACGGATCCAATAAGGATAGGTAATAAGACGGATCCAATAAGAATAGGTAATAAGACGGATCCAGTAAGGATAGGTAATAAGACGGATCCAATAAGGATAGGTAATAAGACTGATCCAATAAGGATAGGTAATAAGACTGATCCGATAAGGATAGGTAATAAGACGGATCCAATAAGGATAGGTAATAAGACTGATGCAATAAGGATAGGTAATAAGACTGATGCAATAAGGATAGGTAATAAGACGGATCCGATAAGGATAGGTAATAAGACGGATCCAATAAGGATAGGTAATAAGACTGATGCAATAAGGATAGGTAATAAGACTGATCCAATAAGGATAGGTAATAAGACGGATCCGATAAGGATAGGTAATAAGACGGATCCAATAAGGATAGGTAATAAGACTGATCCAATAAGGATAGGTAATAAGACGGATCCGATAAGGATAGGTAATAAGACGGATCCAATAAGGATAGGTAATAAGACTGATGCAATAAGGATAGGTAATAAGACTGATGCAATAAGGATAGGTAATAAGACGGATCCGATAAGGATAGGTAATAAGACGGATCCAATAAGGATAGGTAATAAGACTGATGCAATAAGGATAGGTAATAAGACTGATCCAATAAGGATAGGTAATAAGACGGATCCGATAAGGATAGGTAATAAGACAGATCCAATAAGGATAGGTAATAAGACTGATCCAATAAGGATAGGTAATAAGACGGATCCAATAAGGATAGGTAATAAGACTGATCCAGTAAGGATAGGTAATAAGACTGATCCAATAAGGATAGGTAATAAGACTGATCCAATAAGGATAGGTAATAAGACTGATGCAATAAGGATAGGTAATAAGACTGATGCAATAAGGATAGGTAATAAGACTGATCCAGTAAGGATAGGTAATAAGACTGATCTAATAAGGATAGGTAATAAGACTGATCCAATAAGGATAGGTAATAACACTGATGCAATAAGGATAGGTAATAAGACTGATCCAGTAAGGATAGGTAATAAGACTGATCTAATAAGGATAGGTAATAAGACTGATCCAATAAGGATAGGTAAAAAGACTGATCCAATAAGGATAGGTAATAAGACTGATCCAATAAGGATAGGTAAAAAGACTGATCCAATAAGGATAGGTAATAAGACTGATCCAATAAGGATAGGTAATAAGACGGATCCAATAAGGATAGGTAATAAGACGGATCCAATAAGAATAGGTAATAAGACTGATCCAATAAGGATAGGTAATAAGACGGATCCAATAAGAATAGGTAATAAGACTGATCCAATAAGGATAGGTAATAAGACTGATCCAATAAGGATAGGTAATAAGACTGATCCAATAAGGATAAGTAATAAGACTGATCCAATAAGGTCAGACATACCAGTAAGCCAGAAGAGGCAATGAGACACTAAGATAAAATAATTACTTTATTATCCCTGTGGGGAAAGTTTGGTTTTCGTCTCTGTGCATACATAAAAACACATACTCAAATCTAGAGATGGGCATATACAGACATTTACACTATCTGTAGAAACACACCTTAAACTGTGTGGTTGGAGAAGAGATTAGGCCTGATGGGAATACATGATGCTTTGTGGGGAGGTTGGAGTGGGGTCAAAGGATAGATTGTCCAGGACAACTCAGCTGAGAGGTATAAAGGTGTGTGTGTGTGTGTGTGTGTGTGTGTGTGTGTGTGTGTGTGTGTGTGTGTGTGTGTGTGAGCGAACATCTGACATACTCTCACACCTCAGCGTGTGTTTTGGCCTTGCTGAAGCATTGGCAGAGGAGACTGGCATCAGAGTCCAGAGACAGGACGAGACCACTGTTGCTAACAAACCCAGTATCAGGATAGAGCATACATTGTGTGTGCTATTGTACACACACACACACACACACACACACACACACAGACACACACACAATACAATACAACACACTGTTAAAGGAATCTAAATCAATCTAGCGCATGGTGTGTTTTCTTACACCTGTCACACGTAACAGCAAGATGAGAGAATACATTTTGCCCCTGAATTGTGGGTGATCTCTGCAGAAACAAGCAACACCTGAATTGCGGGTGATCTCTGCAGAAACAAGCAACACCTGAATTGTGGGTGATCTCTGCAGAAACAAGCAACACCTGAATTGCGGGTGATCTCTGCAGAAACAAGCAACACCTGAATTGCGGGTGATCTCTGCAGAAACAAGCAACACCTGAATTGTGGGTGATCTCTGCAGAAACAAGCAACACCTGAATTGTGGGTGATCTCTGCAGAAACAAGCAACACCTGAATTGTGGGTGATCTCTGTAGAAACAAGCAACATTTTCACTAAGCAGCAGTTAGGCATGAATTACAAAATCTCAACTTCTCTGTAGAAAACAAAATGTATTTTCACCACAAAACCCAGAAAGATCATGTACACACACACACACACACACACATACACACACACACACACACACACACACACACACACACACACACACACACACACACACACACACACACACACACACACACACACACACACACACACACACACACACACACACACACACACACACACACACACACACACACACACACACACACACACACATACACACACACAAACACACACACACACACACACACACATGAAAAGCCTGGCACACATGGACAATTCTATATCACACACTGCAGTTGAGGAACAATGGGAAAGTAATTCTGCTTTGAAAGTTGATAAATTTGTAACCTCACTTTTGAGAAAATGGCCTTTGAATGTTTTGGTACACCTACTGGAGAGCTCTTCTTTGTCTACACCCATTCAGCATCGTTCACACCCTCTTACGCATTAGCCCCACTCAACTCTTTAAGGATTCACATGTGAGGCCATGTACTAAACAAACAATGATTTCAAGACTAAAGGCTGGTTTATACTACGTCTATCGACAGTTGTCGCAGTGACATCATGAACATTCTATTGTCGTCCGACATCAAACTTGTCATTGTCGTTATGAAAAAGTATAAACACAAAAACTAGCAGCCTGGTTGTCCAACATAGCATATCTAGTGTATTTTAACACCAATAAACCCACCCGTTTAAAAAATGAATTTAGTATATGTCAATCTAGCAAACCAGGCAACTAAAAGCCATGTTTTGGTTCGTTTCTAGCTTGTTAGCTAGCTAGCTAATGTTAATTTAGCTGACTAGCCAGTACAAATAATGACCATATCACATAGCTGACAACGTCTTCACTTTAGCTCACGTGTCTTCATTATTACAAGAAAATAAACTCACAACAACATCATTATTTATTACAGAAAATAGCTTACGGTTGTGAGGGTGACGAAATAAAAGCTGGGCATTCTACCGGAAAATTTTAGAACTTGGACAGCGTCTCGTTGGCCTAACGTTATATCCTAATTTGACTTTGGTGCAGGTCATGTTGTTCTTCACATTACAGTCTCTGGTAAACACACACTATATCAAATAATTATTTGCTAGCTAGCCAATTACGGCTAACTTAGTCGCGTCAAACAGTGCAGCCAGAATAACAACAGTAGCTGCATTTATTTGGATACATCCATAACAATGAGCTGAGGCGCGATTTCACCTGATATAGAAAATGTGCTCTCTCATCAGGACACTGTTGTTCAGAGGAGCTTGTCAACAACACAGCTAACACAATCACTTCAAACTGAAGCTGGAAAGACTACAAACTAGCTGCACTTCAGTTTCGTTTTACCTGTTTTCTATTGATAGTTACATTTACATTACATTTACGTCATTTAGCAGACGCTCTTATCCAGAGCGACTTACAAATTGGTGCATTCACCTTATAGCCAGTGGGATAACCCCTTTACAATGTTTTTTTTGTTTTTTTTTGGGGGGGTAAGGGGGGTAAGGGGGGGGTAGAAGGATTACTTTATCCTATCCCAGGTATTCCTTAAAGAGGTGGGGTTTCAAATGTCTCCGGAAGGTGGTGAGTGACTCCGCTGTCCTGGCATCGTGAGGGAGCTTGTTCCACCATTGGGGTGCCAGAGCAGCGAACAGTTTAGACTGGGCTGAGCGGGAACTATGCTTCCGCAGAGGAAGGGGAGCCAGCAGGCCAGAGGTGGATGAACGCAATGCCCTCGTTTGGGTGTAGGGACTGATCAGAGCCTGAAGGTACGGAGGTGCCGTTCCCCTCACAGCTCCATAGGCAAGCACCATGGTCTTGTAACAGATGCGAGCTTCAACTGGAAGCCAGTGGAGTGTGCGGAGGAGCGGGGTGACGTGAGAGAACTTGGGAAGGTTGAACACCAGACGGGCTGCGGCATTCTGGATGAGTTGTAGGGGTTTAATGGCACAGGCAGGGAGCCCAGCCAACAGTGAGTTGCAGTAATCCAGACGGGAGATGACAAGCGCCTGGATTAGGACCTGTGCCGCTTCCTGTGTAAGGCAGGGTCGTACTCTCCGAATGTTGTAGAGCAAGTTCTTTGTATATATTCATAAAAATGATTCCGATTCATGATTTCGACTGGCTGAGAAAAGGTGCCTGTCTGTCTCATCCCGACTCGTTCATTTCTATGGGACAGCTGGAGATCGAATTTGAATATTGAAACATTGTTGCAAATGTCGGAGAGACATACAGCAAGGTTTATACAAATCTCCGCTGTTGAAAACAAAATGTTAGTCTAAAAGAAATATGAGATAATGTCTAGATGCCTTTTATAGTGGAGATCAAGTTGATAAATTGCCTGGCTGGGCTGATGAGACGGTGGATTGCGCAGTCAGATGGAACAGAGTAAATAGGCATTTTAACGTCATAGATTTAGCCGTTGGGAACTTGTGGAAATGACACCAGCTGGAATGCGGTTTTGACCAATCAGCATTCAGGATTAGACCCACCCGTTGTATAAACTTTATTTAATACCCATCTGTCTCCCAATATTATATTGAATGCACATACATCTGTCAGTGACTGAGGTTCATTACCTGACCCTATTCAAGTCTCTATGGGTACATTCTACCCCTCTGCCTAGACAGGGGTTAGAAGTTTAGCTTGATTCTAGATTAGAAATCTCTATGGGCTCATTCTAGCCTCAGGACAGATTGTTACTCTCTCAGTTGGGATTGGGGTGAGAAAGTGGGGGTGTGGGGTGCTGCAGGGGGCCTCTGTACGAGGAGCTAGCAGTGTCCCAGGGGGGGGTACAGGGGCGAAGAGGGGGCGGCGGAGGTTCACACACACACACACACACACACACACACACACACCAAGGTTACGTTCGTCAGAGCAGAAAGCAGGGCAGGAAGGCATGAGTCAGGCCAGCTCCCAGTCTCATCCATCAACATCTGTGTGTGTGTCAGTCTTATCCATCTCATCCCTCTCTCTCTCTCTCTCTCTCTCTCTCTCTCTCTCTCTCTCTCTCTCTCTCTCTCTCTCTCTCTCTCTCTCTACAGGCTAGCCACCTTATTCTCTGTCCGTCCTCCCTCCGTCCGTCCTCCCTCCGTCCTCCCTCCGTCCGTCCTCCCTCCGTCCTCCCTCCGTCAGTCCTCCCTCCGTCCTCCCTCCGTCCGTCCTCCCTCCCTCCCTCCGTCCGTCCTGACTCATTCATCCTCCTTTCTTATCCTTTATTATTCTGAGAGAGGGAGGAAGAGATGGAGGGAAGCAGATCGTTTTTTCCCCTTTTCTCCATCCCTTCTTTGTTTTGCAGGGAGATTTGATAAAGGGTTGAGAGAGAAGGATGAGAAGAGGAAGAGTATAGCTTTCCTTCTGACGCTGAGAAACAGGAAGGGAGAGAAATAAATTGTATTTGTTGCTGGAGAAATGAAGAGATAAAACAGATGATGTTGCTGGAGAAATGAAGAGATAAAACAGATGATGTTGCTGGAGAAATAAAGAGATAAAACAGATGATGTTGCTGGAGAAATAAAGAGATAAAACAGATGATGTTGCTGGAGAAATTAAGAGATAAAACAGATGATGTTGCTGGAGAAATTAAGAGATAAAACACCGTATTCCCCATGCCTTAGGTAGGGCCCGTAAAAGCTCATTTCACACCCAAATGGCACCATATTCCCTGGGCCCATAGGGGTTCTGGTCAAAATGAATGGACTATATAGGGTATAGGGTGCCATTTGGGACACAGACCATGAGTATCATAAACCTCCGTCCCAGTAGTTCCTAATGTACATGTAACTAGAGTTCACTCTAAATAGGCCTCAATTTCTCATCCGGCTCCCTCCCTCCCTCCCTCCCTCCCTCCCTCCCTCCCTCCCTCCCTCCCTCCCTCCCTATCTCCCTCCCTATCTCCCTATCTCCCTCCCTCCCTCCCTATCTCCCTCCCTCCCTCCCTATCTCCCTCCCTCCCTCCCTATCTCCCTCTCTCCTTCTACATATCTGGGTGTCAGTGGAGAGAATCATACCCATATAAAGAAAGGAGTAAAACTAGGCCTACAGAAGGTTTAATGCAACAACATACTCTGGGTCTTCGCCAGACATCTATACTCTACATACAAGTCCCTTCAGGTACATATCAGTGTTATCTTCAACCCTCCATCTCTCCAGTACTGAGTTTGTGGATCTTTCTCTCTGTCTCTCTTTACCTAGGAAAAGAGATGGAGAACTAGAACAACGGCAGGTTTCTGCTCCCAAACGTTTAATAATGAACGACGCCAGGTTTCTGCTCCCAAACGTTTAATAATGAACTACGCCAGGTTTCTGCTCCCAAACGTTTAATAATGAACGACGCCAGGTTTCTGCTCCCAAACGTTTAATAATGAACGACGCCAGGTTTCTGCTCCCAAACATTTAATAATGAACGACGCCAGGTTTCTGCTCCCAAACGTTTAATAATAAACGACGGCAGGTTTCTGCTCCCAAACATTTAATAATGAACTACGCCAGGTTTCTCCTCCCAAACGTTTAATAATGAACGACACCAGGTTTCTGGTCCCAAACGTTTAATAATGAACAACACCAGGTTTCTGCTCCCAAACGTTTAATAATGAACGACGCCAGGTTTCTGCTCCCAAACGTTTAATAATGAACGACGCCAGGTTTCTGCTCCCAAACGTTTAATAATGAACTACGCCAGGTTTCTGCTCCCAAACGTTTAATAATGAACGACACCAGGTTTCTGGTCCCAAACGTTTAATAATGAACAACACCAGGTTTCTGCTCCCAAACGTTTAATAATGAACGACGCCAGGTTTCTGCTCCCAAACGTTTAATAATGAACGACGCCAGGTTTCTGCTCCCAAACGTTTAATAATGAACTACGCCAGGTTTCTGCTCCCAAACGTTTAATAATGAACGACGCCAGGTTTCTGCTCCCAAACATTTAATAATGAATGACGCCAGGTTTCTGCTCCCAAACGTTTAATAATGAACGACGCCAGGTTTCTGCTCCCAAACGTTTAATAATGAACGACACCAGGTTTCTGCTCCCAAACGTTTAATAATGAACGACACCAGGTTTCTGCTCCCAAACGTTTAATAATGAACTACGCCAGGTTTCTGCAGCAGTGGTTTTGACCAACATCCCTTCAGAAACATAAATAACACTCATATCTTAACCCTCCATCTCTCCATCTCCTCCCGCCATATATCCAGTGTTTCATTACATTTCTCCTCTCCCACATCCTGCCCCCTGAAGTGTGTTTTTTACAGTCTGTCGCAGGACCAGCATTATGAAGGTTATTTTGCGCTCAGGCTTGAATGAATGGCGGCGAGAGAGAAAAAAATACTATAGAGTTCAGCAGGTACTTGCACTCAAACCATAAAAAGGAAATATGCCAGTCTGGGGGCGGCAGGTAGCTTAGTGGGTAAGAGCGTTGTGCCACTAACCGAAAGGTCGCTGGTTCTAATCCCCGAGCCGACTAGGTGAAAAATCTGTCGATGTGCCCTTAAGCAAGGCACTTAACCCTAATTGCTCCTGTAAGTCGCTCTGGATAAGAGCGTCTGCTAAATGACAAAAATGTAAAATTTTGTTGACCGTGTTTACATGCCCACCAATATTATTTTATTATTCGGGATACTCAAGTATTCTGTTTTTGAGTTGATGCGTATAAACATCATATCCCGTTTACAATAACCCGAAAAAGCTTGTATCCAGGTTATGAGAAACCCGGATAAGATGACTGGGATATGCTGATCTAAGACGGGATACTGTGGCACGTAAACATCTTATCCCGTTTACTGTTGTTTTTGCAGTCTGCACTGACTCAGTTTCGCATATCGTGGGTGTTGTGTGATGTTTTCATCTGATTGTCAAACAAATCACTTCAAAAAGTAGGCTACCTGCGCAGTTCGATCCACCATAATTATTCCATAGTAATTTAGCCTACTATAATTATTTTACTATTATTTAAAATAAGTTTCTGCTTATAATTTCCGACATTTGGTAGGCCATTTGTTGTAAACTATAGTTTGATACATGCAGCTTCTCTTCTGTCATAACTTGTTGCCCCAGAAGACTGAATAAAGTAGTGCTCACCAGAATAATGTCTTACATTGATATAATGAATGCATTAGTAATCTAGTTAACACCGGTTGTCTGTTTAATTTAGGGACCGGGGAGGTAAGGGGATATAGAGGGAGGGATAGAGGGAGGGATAGAGGAGGGATAGAGGGGGGATAGAGGGAGGGATAGAGGGAGGGATAGAGGGGGGATAGAGGGAGGGATAGAGGGAGGGATAGAGGGGGATAGAGGGAGGGATAGAGGGATAGAGGGAGGGATAGAGGGGGATAGAGGGAGGGATAGAGGGAGGGATAGAGGGAGGGATAGAGGGAGGGATAGAGGGATGGATAGAGGGATGGATAGAGGGATGGATAGAGGGATAGAGGGAGGGATAGAGGGAGGGATAGAGGGAGGGGATAGAGGGAGGGATAGAGGGAGGGATAGAGGGGGATATAGGGAGGGATAGAGGGAGGATAGAGGGAGGGATAGAGGGAGGGATAGAGGGGGATAGAGGGAGGGATAGAGGGAGGGATAGAGGGAGGGATAGAGGGATAGAGGGGAGGGATAGAGGGAGCGATAGAGGGAGGGATAGAGGGGGGATAGAGGGAGGGATAGAGGGAGGGATAGAGGGATGGATAGAGGGGGGGATAGAGGGAGGGATAGAGGGGGATAGAGGGGGGATAGAGGGAGGGATAGAGGGATAGAGGGAGGGATAGAGGGGGGATAGAGGGAGGGATAGAGGGAGGGATAGAGGGAGGGATAGAGGGAGGAATAGAGGGATGGATAGAGGGATGGATAGAGGGATAGAGGGAGGGATAGAGGGAGGGATAGAGGGAGGGATAGAGGGAGGGATAGAGGGAGGGATAGAGGGGGGATATAGGGAGGGATAGAGGGAGGGATAGAGGGAGGGATAGAGGGAGGGATAGAGGGGGGATAGAGGGAGGGATAGAGGGAGGGATAGAGGGAGGGATAGAGGGATAGAGGGAGGGATAGAGGGAGCGATAGAGGGAGGGATAGAGGGGGGGATAGAGGGAGGGATAGAGGGAGGGATAGAGGGAGGGATAGAGGGAGGGATAGAGGGGGGATAGAGGGAGGGATAGAGGGAGGGATAGAGGGGGGATAGAGGGAGGGATAGAGGGAGGGATAGAGGGAGGGATAGAGGGAGGGATAGAGGGGGGATAGAGGGAGGGATAGAGGGGGGGATAGAGGGAGGGATAGAGGGAGGGATAGAGGGGGATAGAGGGAGGGATAGAGGGAGGGATAGAGGGGGGATAGAGGGAGGGATAGAGGGGGGATAGAGGGAGGGATAGAGGGAGGGATAGAGGGATGGATAGAGGGATGGATAGAGGGATAGAGGGAGGGATAGAGGGAGCGATAGAGGGAGGGATAGAGGGGGGATAGAAGGAGGGATAGAGGGAGGGATAGAGGGAGGGATAGAGGGAGGGATAGAGGGATAGAGGGAGGGATAGAGGGAGCGATAGAGGGAGGGATAGAGGGGGGATAGAGGGCGGGATAGAGGGAGGGATAGAGGGAGGGGATAGAGGGAGGGATAGAGGGGGGATAGAGGGAGGGATAGAGGGAGGGATAGAGGGGGATAGAGGGAGGGATAGAGGGAGGGATAGAGGGGGGGATAGAGGGAGGGATAGAGGGGGGATAGAGGGGGGATAGAGGGAGGGATAGAGGGAGGGATAGAGGGAGGGATACACAGACACACTCTCACACACACAGGGACATGTCTCACATCCAAATGAAAATCGATAGCCTATAGCTGAGGTCCTTTCTCCTCCCTCTACTTATAGGGGAGTGGGTAGCTAGATTGAAAGTCTCTTCATAGGGGAGAAATTTGCTAGTTTGAAGATCTCTTCATAGGGGAGAAGGTAGCTAGATTGAAAATATTTTCATAGGGGAGAAGGTAATGAGGTTGAAGATACCTTCATAGGGGAGAAGGTAGCTAGGTTGAAGATCTCTTCATAGGGGAGAAGGTATCTAGGTTGAAGATATCTTCATATGGGAGAAATTAGCTAGGTTTTAAATTTCTTCAAAGGGGAGAAGATAGATAGGTTGAAAATATCTTCATAGGGGAGAAGGATGCTAGGTTGAAGACCTCTTCATAAGGGAGAAGGTAGCTAGATTGAACATATTTTCATAGGGGAGAAGATAGTTAGGTTGAAGATATCTTCATAGGGGATAATGTAGTATGGTTGAAAATATCTTAATAGAGGAGAAGGTAGCTAGGTTAAAAATATCTTCTAAGGGTGAAGTTGGCTAGGTTGAAGTTATCTTCATAGGGGAGAAGGTTGATAGGTTTAAGATCTCTTCTAGGGGTGTAGTTGGCTAGGTTGAAGTTATCTTCATAGGGGAGAAGGTTGATAGGTTGAAGTTATCTTCATAGGGGATAATGTAGTATGGTTGAATATATATTCATAGGGGGGAAGGTAGCTAGGTTGACAATATCTTAATAGAGGAGAAAAAAGCTAGGTTGAAGATCTATTCTAGGGGAGAAGGTATCTAGGTTGAAATATCTTCATTTTGGAGGTAGCTAAATTGAAAATATCTTCATTTTGGAGAAGTTAGCTAGGTTAAAAATATCTTCATAGGGGAGAAGGTTGCTAGGTTGAAGCTATCTCTTCATAGGAGAGAATGATAGCCAGGATGAAGTTATCTTCATAGGGGAGAAGGTAGCTAGGTTGAAGATATCTTCATAGGGGAGACGGTAGCTAGGTTGAAGATATCTTCATAGGGGAGACGGTAGCTAGGTTGAAGATATTTTCATAGGGGAGACGGTAGCTAGGTTGAAGATATCTTCATAGGGGAGACGGTAGCTAGGTTGAAGATATCTTCATAGGGGAGACGGTAGCTAGGTTGAAGATATCTTCATAGGGGAGACGGTAGCTAGGTTGAAGATATCTTCATAGGGGAGACGGTAGCTAGGTTGAAGATATCTTCATAGGGGAGACGGTAGCTAGGTTGAAAATGTCTTCATAGGGGAGACGGTAGCTAGGTTGAAGATATCTTCATAGGGGAGACGGTAGCTAGGTTGAAAATATCTTCATAGGGGAGACGGTAGCTAGGTTGAAAATGTCTTCATAGGGGAGACGGTAGCTAGGTTGAAAATGTCTTCAACCTAGTGAGAGAGAGATAGAGAGAGAGCAAGATAGTGTGTGTGTGTGTGTTTGCGTGTGAAGATATCTTCGACCCTAGGTAGTTACCCTTAACCACTGATCTAGAGTCTGATACTGTATGTTTTCCTCCCCGTAACGGTTAATGTTAGGATTGGGTGTAGGGTAGTCATCTTGATACTATATGTGTGTGTTGTACCTCTATGTTCCCTATATTTTATCTCAACAACACTGTTGTACCTCTGTTGCTAAAGCAGCTATAGCAATCACCACCACAACTATCACTACGGCATCCATCGCCAGGGCAGCCATCGCTGCGGCAGCCATTTGTTGCTCGCTTACTCTGTGAAGTACAGGCATCTCCTCCCCTCTCCGGAGAGAAGGGTGTGAGAGCCAGAGAGGGAGGGAGGGAGAAGAAAGAGACGCGAGTGAAAGATAG
This sequence comes from Coregonus clupeaformis, assembly GCF_020615455.1. NCBI lineage: Eukaryota > Metazoa > Chordata > Actinopteri > Salmoniformes > Salmonidae > Coregonus > Coregonus clupeaformis. The sequence goes on along the minus strand of NC_059208.1, from coordinate 60,261,640 downwards.
AGAAGGAGAACAGAGGGGAGGAGTTGAGCCACATCTCTTCCTTTCTTCTCTTTCTGTCTTCCACATCCTGCTCCATTTTCTGTCTGCCAGAAGTTCAGACGTATAAAGTTTGTATGTGAAAAGTATTTGTGACTCGTTTCAGGAAACTAGGCGTATGTCTCACACGTCACTACTTCACAGGAGAGGCATTTGAACGGAAACATTTATTTCTTATCAGAATGCGTTTTTTTTGTTGTTGCAGAAATGCCTTCTGGAACATGTGAACTTTCATGTGCCTTAATAACAAACTTGTATTCCATCCATAAATACAAATTAAATTGTTAAATTACCAGCCTAATTGGTTTAGCCACAGAAAAAGACAGGGACCTTCCCGCTAGTCATGATTGGCTGAGATAATGGATGGGCTGGAAATGCTGGGAGATGAGTTTGGATTGGTCTGCCATGTAGCGTGCTTCTGTCTATAACCTGAGCGTTTCAGTATGTGTTGATAGTACTTTCTACCGCGCCGTTTTTGAAAGATATAACGTTTGTAAGATGATGCATACTTTCAGTTTTTCCGAACTCACTTCACTCGTACTTAAGAGGGAGGCTTTCACTGCTGGTGCTGGCACTGACACATGCGCAGATCAAATACAGCGCTGGAACGCCGATTTAAGATGTTCACATGTCCTAATAATTCTAAAGATTACTCAGAAAATCAGGGGTTTTAATCAGCGTATGCTGACTTCGATTTTGACCTTACACCAATTAAGATAAGCAGAGTAATGTGTTTACTTGCGAGGAGGGGAAGGTTGGAGGAGGAGTGGGAGGTTGGAGGAGGAGGAGGAGGTTGGAGGAGGAGGGGGAGGTTGGAGGAGGAGGAGGGGGGAGGTTGGAGGAGGAGGGGAGGTTGGAGAGGAGGAGGAGGTTGGAGGAGGAGGGGGAGGGTGGAGGAGGAGGAGGGGAGGTTGGAGGAGGAGGGGAGGTTGGAGGAGGAGGGGAAGGTTGGAGGAGGAGGGGAAGGTTGGAGGAGGAGGGGACGGTTGGAGGAGGAGGGGAAGGTTGGAGGAGGAGGGGTGTTTGGGAGGAGGAGGGAAGGTTGGAGGAGGAGGGGGAGGTTGGAGGAGGAGGGAGGTTGGAGGAGGAGGGGGAGGTTGGAGGAGGAGGGGGAGGTTGGAGGAGGAGGGGAAGGTTGGATGAGGAGGGGAAGGTTGAAGGAGGAGGGTTTGGTTGGAGGAGGAGGGGGAGGTTGGAGGAGGAGGGGGAGGTTGGAGGAGGAGGGGGAGGTTGGAGGAGGAGGAGGGGGAGGTTGGAGGAGGAGGAGGGGAGGTTGGAGGAGGAGGGGAGGTTGGAGGAGGAGGGGGGAGGTTGGAGGAGGAGGGGAGGTTGGAGGAGGAGGAGAGGTTGGAGGAGGAGGAGGAGGTTGGAGGAGGAGGAGGGGGAGGTTGAGGAGGAGGGGAGGTTGAGAGGAGAGGGAGGTTGGAGGAGGAGGAGGAGGTTGGAGGAGGAGGGGGGAGTTGGAGGAGGAGGGGAGGTTGGAGGAGGAGGGGGAGGTTGGAGGAGGAGGGGGGTTGGAGGAGGGGAGGTTGGAGGAGGAGGGGGAGGTTGGAGGAGGAGGGGGAGGTTGAGGAGGAGGAGGGGAGGTTGGAGGAGGAGGGGGGAGGTTGGAGGAGGAGGGGGAGGTTGGAGGAGGAGGGGGAGGTTGGAGGAGGAGGGGAATGTTGGATGAGGAGGGGAAGGTTGGAGGAGGAGGGGGGGTTGGAGGAGGAGGGAGGTTGGAGGAGGAGGGGAGGTTGGAGGAGGAGGAGGGGGAGGTTGGAGGAGGAGGGGGAGGTTGAGGAGGAGGGGGAGGTTGAGGAGGAGGGGGAGGTTGGAGGAGGAGGAGGTTGGAGGAGGAGGAGGGGGAGGTTGGAGGAGGAGGAGGTTGAGAGGAGGAGGAGGTTGGAGGAGGAGGGGAGGTTGGAGGAGGAGGGGGAGGTTGGAGGAGGAGGGAGGTTGGAGGAGGAGGGGGAGGTTGGAGGAGGAGGGAGGTTGGAGGAGGAGGAGGTTGGAGGAGGAGGAGGGGGGGGAGGTTGGAGGAGGAGGGAGGTTGGAGGAGGAGGGGGAGGTTGGAGGAGGAGGGGAGGTTGGAGGAGGAGGGAGGTTGAGGAGGAGGGAGGGGGAGGTTGGAGGAGGAGGGAGAGGTTGGAGGAGGAGGGGAAGGTTGGAGGAGGAGGGGGAGGTTGAGGAGGAGGAGGGGAGGTTGGAGGAGGAGGGGAGTTGGAGGAGGAGGGGAGGTTGGAGAAGGAGGGGGAGGTTGAGGAGGAGGGGGAGGTTGGAGGAGGAGGTTGGAGGAGGAGGAGGGGAGGTTGGAGGAGGAGGGGAAGGTTGGAGGAGGAGGGGAGGTTGGAGGAGGAGGAGGGGGAGGTTGGAGGAGGGGGGAAGGTTGGAGGAGGAGGGGGGAGGTTGGAGGAGGAGGGGGGAGGTTGGAGGAGGAGGGGAGGTTGGAGGAGGAGGGGAGTTGGAGGAGGAGGAGGTTGAGGAGGAGGGGAGGTTGGAGGAGGAGGGATTTGGAGGAGGAGGGGAGGTTGGAGGAGGAGGTTGGAGGAGGAGGAGGGGGAGGTTGAGGAGGAGGGGGAGGTTGGAGGAGGAGGGGAGGTTGGAGGAGGAGGGGGAGGTTGGAGGAGGAGGGGGAGGTTGGAGGAGGAGGAGGGGGAGGTTGGAGGAGGAGGGGGAGGTTGGAGGAGGAGGGGAGGTTGGAGGAGGAGGGGAGGTTGGGAGGAGGAGGGGGAGGTTGGAGGAGGAGGAGTTGGAGGAGGAGGGGGAGGTTGAGGAGGAGGGGGAGGTTGGAGGAGGAGGGAGGTTGGGAGGAGGTTGGAGGAGGAGGGGAGGTTGAGGAGGAGGGGGGAGGTTGGAGGAGGAGGAGTTGGAGGAGGAGGAGGAGGTTGGAGGAGGAGGGTGGGGAGGTTGGAGGAGGAGGGGGAGGTTGGAGGAGGAGGAGGGGGAGGTTGGAGGAGGAGGGGGAGGTTGGAGGAGGAGGGGGAGGTTGGAGGAGGAGGGGGAGGTTGGAGGAGGAGGAGGGAGGTTGGAGGAGGAGGGGGAGGTTGGAGGAGGAGGAGGGGGAGGGTGGAGGAGGAGGGGAGGTTGGAGGAGGAGGGGAAGGTTGGAGGAGGAGGGGAGGTTGGAGGAGGAGGGGGAGGTTGAGGAGGAGGAGGGGAGGTTGGAGGAGGAGGGGAGGTTGGAGGAGGAGGGGGAGGTTGGAGGAGGAGGAGGAGGTTGAGGAGGAGGGGGAGGTTGGGGAGGAGGAGGAGGTTGAGGAGGAGGGGGAGGTTGGAGGAGGAGGAGGTTGGAGGAGGAGGGGGAGGTTGGAGGAGGAGGGGAGGTTGGAGGAGGAGGGGAGGTTGGAGGAGGAGGGGAAGGTTGGAGGAGGAGGGGGAGGTTGGAGGAGGAGGGGGAGGTTGGAGGAGGAGGGGGAGGTTGGAGGAGGAGGGGGAGGTTGGAGGAGGGGGAGGTTGGAGGAGGAGGGGAGGTTGGAGGAGGAGGGGAAGGTTGGAGGAGGAGGGGGAGGTTGGAGGAGGAGGAGGGGAGGTTGGAGGAGGAGGGGAGGTTGGAGGAGGAGGGGGAGGTTGGAGGAGGAGGAGGAGGTTGGAGGAGGAGGGGGAGGTTGGAGGAGGAGGGGAGGTTGGAGGAGGAGGGGAGGTTGGAGGAGGAGGAGGTTGAGGAGGAGGGGGAGGTTGAGGAGGAGGGGAAGGTTGGAGGAGGAGGGGGAGGTTGAGGAGGAGGGGGAGGTTGGAGGAGGAGGGGAGGTTGAGGAGGAGGGGAAGGTTGGAGGAGGAGGAGGTTGGAGGAGGAGGGAGGTTGGAGGAGGAGGAGGTTGGAGGAGGAGGGGGAGGTTGGAGGAGGAGGGGGAGGTTGGAGGAGGAGGGAAGGTTGGAGGAGGAGGGGAGTTTGGAGGAGGAGGGGAGGTTGGAGGAGGAGGGGGAGGTTGGAGGAGGAGGGGAAGGTTGGAGGAGGAGGGGAGGTTGGAGGAGGAGGAGAGGTTGAGGAGGAGGGGGAAGGTTGGAGGAGGAGGGGAGGTTGGAGGAGGAGGGAGGGGAGGTTGGAGGAGGAGGAGGGGGAGGTTGGAGGAGGAGGGGGAGGTTGGAGGAGGAGGAGGGGAAGGTTGGAGGAGGAGGGGGAGGTTTGAGGAGGAGGAGGTTGGAGGAGGAGGAGGTTGGAGGAGGAGGGGGAGGTTGGAGGAGGAGGAGGGGAGGTTGGAGGAGGAGGAGGGGGAGGTTGGAGGAGGAGGAGGGAGGTTGGGAGGAGGAGGAGGTTGGAGGAGGAGGGGAGGTTGGAGAGGAGGGGGAGGTTGGGAGGAGGAGGAAGGTTGGAGGAGGAGGGGAGGTTGGAGAGGAGGGGGAGGTTGGAGGAGGAGGGGGAGGTTGGAGGAGGAGGGGAAGGTTGGAGGAGGAGGGAGGTTGGAGGAGGAGGGAAGGTTGGGAGGAGGAGGAGTTGGAGGAGGAGGAGGGGAGGTTGGAGGAGGAGGGGGAAGGTTGGAGGAGGAGGGGGAGGTTGGAGGAGGAGGGGAGGTTGGAGGAGGAGGGGAGGTTGGAGGAGGAGGGGAGGTTGGAGGAGGAGGAGTGGGAGAGGTTGGAGGAGGAGGGGGAGGTTGGAGGAGGAGGGGAAGGTTGGAGGAGGAGGGGGAGGTTGGAGGAGGAGGGGGAGGTTGGAGGAGGAGGGGAGGTTGGAGGAGGAGGGAGGTTGGAGGAGGAGGGAGGTTGAGGAGGAGGGGGAGGTTGGAGGAGGAGGGGAGGTTGGAGGAGGAGGGGGAGGTTGGAGGAGGAGGGGGAGGTTGGAAAACATTGATGCACTTGAGAGCTGCAGCTTGCCCCCCCTCTGTCTCTCTCTCTCTCTCTCTCTCTCACTCGCTCTCTCTCTCTCTCTCTCTCTCTCTCTTCTCTCTCTCTCTCTCTCTCTCGCTCTCTCTCTCTCTCTCTCTCTCTCTCTCTCTCTCTCTCTCTATCTCTCTCTCTCTCTCTCTCTCTCTCTCCCTCTCTCTCTCTCAATTCAATTCAATTTCAATTTAAGGGCTTTATTGGCATGGGAAACGTGTGTTAACATTGCCAAAGCAAGTGAAGTAGATAGTAAACAAAAGTGAAATAAACAATAAATATTAACAGTAAACATTACACTCAGAAGTTTCAAAAGAATAAAGACATTTCAAATGTCATATTATGTATATATACAGTGTTGTAACAATGTGCAAATAGTTAAAGTACAAATGGGAAAATAAATAAACATAAATATGGGTTGTATTTACAATGGTGTTTGTTCTTCACTGGTTGCCCTTTTCTTGTGGCAACAGGTCACAAATATTGCAGCTGTGATGGCACACTGAGGTTTTTCACCCAGTAGATAAGGGAGTTTATCAAAATTGGGTTTGTTTTCGAATTCTTTGTGGATCGCTGTAATCTGAGGGAAATATGTGTCTCTAATATGGTCATACATTTGGCACGAGGTTAGGAAGTGCAGCTCAGTTTCCACCTCATTTTGTGGGCAGTGTGCACATAGCCTGTCTTCTCTTGAGAGCCAGGTCTGCCTACGGCGGCCTTTCTCAATAGCAAGGCTATGCTCACTGAGTCTGTACATAGTCAAAGCTTTCCTTAAGTTTGGGTCAGTCACAGTGGTCAAGTATTCTGCCACTGTGTACTCTCTGTTTAGGGCCAAATAGCATTCTAGTTTGCTCTGTTTTTTTGTTTGTTCTTTCCAATGTGTCAAGTAATTCTCTTTTTGTTTTCTCATGATTTGGTTGGGTCTAGTTGTGTTGTTGTTGTTGTTGTCTCTCTCTCTCTCTCTCTCTCTCTCTCTCTCTCTCTCTCTCTCTCTCTCTCTCTCTCTCTCCCTCTCTCCAAAACAGAAGTCAGTCCAGTAAATGTACAATCGTGAACTTTTTGACTCTCCTCAATTCTCAACCATTGTATTTAGCCGACCAGCGACTCACACGCTTCCCTCTTCACTCATCACATTAATCTAGCTGAGGTTTGAGGCAGGTTGACCTTTGACTAAAGTAGTGGGTGTCTATATCCCCAGCAGCAGAACAAAGACACGTAATATGGAGGTGAGTGCATGGAGTTCATATTTCATATAGGGGATGACATTACACTGGTTTGTTTGTTCAAATGGCACACTTTTCCTCATATAGTGCTGTAATTTTGACCAGGGCCCATAGTGTTTTGGTCAAAGTAGTGCACTATATAGGGAATAGGGTGCCATTCTCTGGTGTAAAGTAGTGCACTATATAGGGAATAGGGTGCCATTCTCTGGTGTAAAGTAGTGCACTATATAGGGAATAGGGTGCCATTCTCTGGTCTAAAGTAGTGCACTATGTAGGGAATAGGGTGCCATTCTCTGGTCTAAAGTAGTGCACTATATAGGGAATAGGGTGCCATTCTCTGGTCTAAAGTAGTGCACTATATAGGGAATAGGGTGCCATTCTCTGGTCTAAAGTAGTGCACTATATAGGGAATAGGGTGCCATTCTCTGGTCTAAAGTAGTGCACTATATAGGGAATAGGGTGCCATTCTCTGGTCTAAAGTAGTGCACTATATAGGGAATAGGTGCCATTCTCTGGTCTAAAGTAGTGCACTATATAGGGAATAGGGTGCCATTCTCTGGTCTAAAGTAGTGCACTATATAGGGAATAGGGTGCCATTCTCTGGTCTAAAGTAGTGCACTATATAGGGAATAGGGTGCCATTCTCTGGTCTAAAGTAGTGCACTATATAGGGAATAGGGTGCCATTCTCTGGTCTAAAGTAGTGCACTATATAGGGAATAGGGTGCCATTCTCTGGTCTAAAGTAGTGCACTATATAGGGAATAGGGTGCCATTCTCTGGTCTAAAGTAGTGCACTATATAGGGAATAGGGTGCCATTCTCTGGTCTAAAGTAGTGCACTATATAGGGAATAGGGTGCCATTCTCTGGTCTAAAGTAGTGCACTATATAGGGAATAGGGTGCCATTCTCTGGTCTAAAGTAGTGCACTATATAGGGAATAGGGTGCCATTCTCTGGTGTAAAGTAGTGCACTATATAGGGAATAGGGTGCCATTCTCTGGTGTAAAGTAGTGCACTATATAGGGAATAGGGTGCCATTCTCTGGTCTAAAGTAGTGCACTATGTAGGGAATAGGGTGCCATTCTCTGGTCTAAAGTAGTGCACTATATAGGAATAGGGTGCCATTCTCTGGTCTAAAGTAGTGCACTATATAGGGAATAGGGTGCCATTCTCTGAGTCTAAAGTAGTGCACTATATAGGGAATAGGGTGCCATTCTCTGGTCTAAAGTAGTGCACTATATAGGGAATAGGGTGCCATTCTCTGGTCTAAAGTAGTGCACTATATAGGGAATAGGGTGCCATTCTCTGGTCTAAAGTAGTGCACTATATAGGGAATAGGGTGCCATTCTCTGGTCTAAAGTAGTGCACTATATAGGGAATAGGGTGCCATTCTCTGGTCTAAAGTAGTGCACTATATAGGGAATAGGGTGCCATTCTCTGGTCTAAAGTAGTGCACTATATAGGGAATAGGGTGCCATTCTCTGGTCTAAAGTAGTGCACTATATAGGGAATAGGGTGCCATTCTCTGGTCTAAAGTAGTGCACTATATAGGGAATAGGGTGCCATTCTCTGGTCTAAAGTAGTGCACTATATAGGGAATAGGGTGCCATTCTCTGGTCTAAAGTAGTGCACTATATAGGGAATAGGGTGCCATTCTCTGGTCTAAAGTAGTGCACTATATAGGGAATAGGGTGCCATTCTCTGGTCTAAAGTAGTGCACTATATAGGGAATAGGGTGCCATTCTCTGGTCTAAAGTAGTGCACTATATAGGGAATAGGGTGCCATTCGGGACACATCTATTAGTTCCATCCTCCTTCCCTCCATGATTTACTGATGCTGATATGAGACAGAGAGAGAGAGAGAGAGAGAGAGAGAGAGAGAGAGAGAGAGAGAGAGAGAGAGAGAGAGAGAGAGAGAGAGAGAGAGAGAGAGAGAGAGAGAGAGAGAGAGAGAGAGAGAGAGAGAGAGAGAGAGAGAGAGAGAGAGAGAGAGAGAGAGAGAGAGAGAGAGAGAGAGAGAGAGAGAGAGAGAGAGAGAGAGAGAGAGAGAGACAGAGCGAGAGAGAGAGAGAGAGAGAGAGAGAGAGAGAGAGAGAGAGAGAGAGAGAGAGAGAGAGAGAGAGAGAGAGAGAGAGAGAGAGAGAGAGAGAGAGAGAGAGAGAAAGAGAAAGAGAGAGAGAGAGAGAAGACAGGCTATGTGCACACTGCCCACAAAATGAGGTGGAAACTGAGCTGCACTTCCTAACCTCCTGCCAAATGTATGGCAGGGCTTGAAAACTATTACAGACTACAAAGGGAAGCACAGCCGCGAGCTGCCCAGTGACACAAGCCTACCAGACGAGCTAAACCACTTCTATGCTCGCTTCGAGGCAAGCAACACTGAAGCATGCATGAGAGCACCAGCTGTTCCGGATGACTATGTGATCACGCTCTCCGTAGCCGATGTGAGTAAGACTTTTAAGCAGGTCAACATTCACAAGGCCGCAGGGCCAGATGGATTACCAGGACGTGTACTCCGAGCATGTGCTGACCAACTGGCAAGTGTCTTCACTGACATTTTCAACATGTCCCTGACTGAGTCTGTAATACCAACATGTTTCAAGCAGACCACCATAGTCCCCGTGCCCAAGGACTCTAAGATAACCTGCCTAAATGACTACCGACCCGTAGCACTGACGTCTGTAGCCATGAAGTGCTTTGAAAGGCTGGTCATGGCTCATATCAACAGCATTATCCCAGAAACCCTAGACCCACTCCAATTTGCATACCGCCCCAACAGATCCACAGATGATGCAATCTCTATTGCACTCCACACTGCCCTTTCCCACCTGGACAAGAGGAACACCTACGTGAGAATGCTATTAATTGACTACAGCTCAGCATTCAACACCATAGTGCCCTCTAAGCTCATCACTAAGCTAAGGATCCTGGGACTAAACACCTCCCTCTGCAACTGGATCCTGGACTTCCTGACGGGCCGCCCCCAGGTGGTAAGGGTAGGTAACAACACATCTGCCACACTGATCCTCAACACGGGGCCCCTCAGGGGTGCGTGCTCAGTCCCCTCCTGTACTCTCTGTTCACCCATGACTGCATGGCCAGGCACGACTCCAACACCATCATTAAGTTTGCCGACGACACAACAGTGGTAGGCCTGATCACCGACAACGATGAGACAGCCTATAGGGAGGAGGTCAGAGACCTGGCCGTGTGGTGCCAGGACAACAACCTCTCCCTCAACGTGACCAAGACAAAGGAGATGATTGTGGACTACAGGAAAAAAAAGAGGACTGAGCACGCCCCCATTCTCATCGACGGGGCTGTAGTGGAACAGGTTGAGAGCTTCAAGTTCCTTGGTGTCCACATCACCAACAAACTATCATGGTCCAAACACACCAAGACAGTCGTGAAGAGGGCACGACAAAGCCTATTCCCCCTCAGGAGACTGAAAAGATTTGGCATTGGTCCTCAGATCCTCAAAAAATTATACAGCTGCACCATCGAGAGTATCCTGACTGGTTGCATCACCGCCTGGTATGGCAACTGCTTGGCCTCCGACCGCAAGGCACTACAGAGGGTAGTGCGTACGGCCCAGTACATCACTGGGGCCAAGCTTCCTGCCATCTAGGACCTCTATACCAGGCGGTGTCAGAGAAAGGCCCTCAAAATTGTCAAAGACTCCAGCCACCCTAGTCATAGACTGTTCTCCCTGCTACCGCACGGCAAGCGGTACCGGAGTGCCAAGTCTAGGTCTAAAATACTTCTCAACTCCTGAACAGCTAATCATGGCTACCTTGACTATTTGCACTGCCCCCCCACCCCATCCTTTTTACTCTGCTGCTACTCTGTTAATTATTTATGCATAGTCACTTTAACTCTACCCACATGTACATATTACTTCAACTACCTCAACTAGCCGGTGCCCCCGCACATTGACTCTGCACCGGTACCCCCCTGTGTATATAGCCTCCCTACTGTTATTTTATTTTACTTCTGCTCTTTTTTTCTCAACACTTTTTTTGTTGTTGTTTTTTATTTTTACTTTTTTTGTTAAAAATAAATGCACTGTTGGTTAAGGGCTGTAAGTAAGCATTTCACTGTAATGTCTGCACCTGTTGTATTCGGCGCATGTGACAATTAAAATGGATTTGATTTGATTTGATTTGACCATATTAGAGACACATATTTCCCTCAGATTACAGAGATCCACAAAGAATTCGAAAACAAACCCAATTTTGATAAACTCCCTTATCTACTGGGTGAAAAACCACAGTGTGCCATCACAGCTGCAAGATTTGTGACCTGTTGCCACAAGAAAAGGGCAACCAGTGAAGAACAAACACCATTGTAAATACAACCCATATTTATGTTTATTTATTTTCCCATTTGTACTTTAACTATTTGCACATTGTTACAACACTGTATATATACATAATATGACATTTGAAATGTCTTTATTCTTTTGAAACTTCTGAGTGTAATGTTTACTGTTAATATTTATTGTTTATTTCACTTTTGTTTACTATCTACTTCACTTGCTTTGGCAATGTTAACACACGTTTCCCATGCCAATAAAGCCCTTAAATTGAAATTGAATTGAATTGAGAGAGAGAGAGTGACAGAGAGAGAGTGACAGAGAGTGACACAGAGAGAGAGAGATCCAGCTGGTCCTGGGGTTGAGTTCACAAACCTGTTCTAACACACTGAATCCTCAGAACCAGAACAACCAATCAATCAGAATAAAACAAAACTACATTACTTATTGGGAAACACAAGCACAAAGCAAAACGCAGTGCTATCTGGCCCTAAATTGACAGCACACCGTGGCAAACAATTTGACCATGGTTACTGATCAGAACATTAGAAAAACCTTGACAAAGTACAGGCTCAGTGAGCCCAGCCTTGCCATTGAGAAGGGTAGACACAGGAAAACCTGGCTCCCTGTAGAGGAAAGGCTGTGCAACCACCGCACCACAGCAGAACCTGAGACGGAGCTGCATTTCCTGACAAAATTTAAAAATAAAAATAAAAATTAGTGTAATTTCCCCTAATTTGAAACAATTATTCAAGGTTTCAAAGGCCTCTCTGATGAGAATAGGCTTCCCATCCTGTTGGGGGAGGACGCATAGAGCTGTGGGTTGGCAGGATAGGCTGCCTGTCCTGTTGGGGGAGGACGCAGAGAGCTGTGGGTTGGCAGCGCACTACATTGCTGCCTGCCATAAGATGAGGGACAGTGTCTGACAGACCAACCAACCTGCACATGTCCTCTATGCCACTGTTATTGTTATTGTTCAATGTATGGGTATTTTAACTCTTGATTATTGTTGTTACTGTTGTCCCGTTGACAATATTGATGATTATTATTTAAATTATGTTAATATTGTAATTCTTCAAGGTAAGCTTTGGCAATATGTACATTGTTATGTCATACCAATAAAGAGACAGAGGGAGAGAGAGAGGGAGAGAGAGAGAGAGAGAGAGAGAGAGAGAGAGAGAGAGAGAGAGAGAGAGAGAGAGAGAGAGAGAGAGAGAGAGAGAGAGAGAGAGAGAGAGAGAGAGAGAGAGAGAGAGAGAGAGAGAGAGAGAGAGAGAGAGAGAGAGAGAGAGAGAGAGAGAGAGAGAGAGAGAGAGAGAGAGAGAGAGAGAGAGAGAGAGAGAGGGAGAGAGAGGGAGAGAAGAGAGGGAGAGGAGAGAGAGAGAGAAAGAGAGGAGAGAGAGAGAGAGAGAGAGAGAGAGAGAGAGAGAGAGAGAGAGAGAGAGAGAGAGAGAGAGAGAGAGAGGGAGAGGGAGACAGAGAGGGAGAGAGAGAGAGAGAGAGAGAGAGAGAGAGAGAGAGAGAGAGAGAGAGAGAGAGAGAGAGAGAGAGAGAGAGAGAGAGGTGGAAGGAGGATGATTTCTAAGGTCTCGAACTTAGCAGGGCAAAGTGTGTTTGTGTCCCCTCAACAAAGTGTGTGTATGGTGTGGATGTTGGTACAGTTCTGATCTGTTTGTCTGTGTGTGTGTGTGTGTTCTCTCAGAGCCTATACTAACTCATATGAACAGTTACATATACACTTTATTTGTCAGTTTTTGTTTGTTTTTGGGACATTGATGATGCAACGAAAGGGTTTCTGATATCAGCAAACATAAAAAAAATATATATTATATTCATCAAATGTAGTCTTGTTGACTTTGTAGAATTACCTCATCCTTCAAATCTACCCCCACCCTGTCCATTTACAGATCTACCCCCACCCTGTCCATTTACAGATCTACCCCCACCCTGTCCATTTACAGATCTACCCCCACCCTGTCCATTTACAGATCTACCCCCACCCTGTCCATTTACAGATCTACCCCCACCCTGTCCATTTACAGATCTACCCCCACCCTGTCCATTTACAGATCTACCCCCACCCTGTCCATCTACAGATCTACCCCCACCCTGTCCATTTATAGAACCGCTGAAATATCAACGGTTGATATTCTGTTGAGAGCCAACATCTAACCCCTCTCTCCCCTCTGCTCCAGCCCCTCCAACATAATGTGTGTTTGTGTATCAGAGGGGTAAAAGCTGAAAACAAATGTCTAGTATCTTCTCCTTCTTCTTCTTCTTCTTCTTCTTCTTCTTCTTCTTCTTCTTCTTCTTCTTCTTCTTCTTCTTCTTCTTCTTCTTCTTCTTCTTCTTCTTCTTCTTCTTCTTCTTCTTCTTCTTCTTCTTCTCTTTCTTCTTCTTCTTCTTCTTCTTCTTCTTCTTCTTCCTTCTTCTTCTTCTTCTTCTTCTTCTTCTTCTTCTTCTTCTTCTTCTTCTTCTTCTTCTTCTTCTTCTTCTTCTTCTTCTTCTTCTTCTTCTTCTTCTTCTTCTTCTTCTTTCCAAACTCAACCCCTCTCTCCTCTCTCCTCTCTCTACACCCTCCAGCCCCTCGTCTGTCCCCCTCCTGCCCAGTAGCCATGATGCTTAGCAGCTCTGTCGAGGTGCCCAGTCCCGGCCACGGCGGCATGTCCGGTCTCTCTGCGATGAGGGCGGCAACGGCGGGGAACGTTGTCCGGTCCTCCAGTATCTCGGGAGCCATGTACAGCCTGGAGAAGAGCCCCGGGAGCGGCGGCGGGCCGGGAGAGGTGGGAACGCTGGCCGCGAACAAGAAGAGACGATCCAGCCTTGGAGCAAAGATGGTGGCCATCGTGGGGCTGTCGCAGTGGAGCAAGAGCACCCTGCAGCTCAACCAGCAAGGTCAGTTTCAATGTTGTTGCATTGTAGTTGATGGGGTGTTTTTGAGTTGTTGCAGCAGTGGGGCTAGGCCCCTGCAGCTCAACCAGTAAGGTCAACACAGTACATTATTCTTATGGATGAAGTTGTTTAACCGGCCTGGTTAAAATATTGCTCCATCTCCTACTTTGTTCCTTCCTTCCTTCCTTCCTTCCTTCCTTCCTTCCTTCCTTCCTTCCTTCCTTCCTTCCTTCCTTCCTTCCTTCCTTCCTTCCTTCCTTCCTTCCTTCCTTCCTTCCTTCCTTCCTTCCTTCCTTCCTTCCTTCCTTCCTTCCTATGGCCTCAGTCTCCTCTCTTTCTCATCTCCTTGTTGGGTAACACTGTACTTGATACACTTCTGTCCCTTACTTGTTCCCTCCTTCCTCTGCTTGTAATCTTTCACCTTTAGTGCTAGGTCAGAGATTTCATCTCTCTCTCTCTCTCTCTCTCTCTCTCTCTCTCTCTCTCTCTCTCTCTCTCTCTCTCTCTCTCTCTCTCTCTCTCTCTTCTCCTTCTCCTCTCTCTCTTCTCCTCCCTCTCTTCAAGTCCTGGAAGGCATTCTATTTAATCTTTCCTCTCTTTCCTCTCATCTTTCCTCTCTCTGTTTTCCATAGATGCCTTTTGCCTGTTTCAGATATATTGTGTGCCTTTCAGACATCCCTGGTCTGAGAGGAACGCCTATGTAAATCTAATTTTATACATGCTTTTGTCTGCCTCAAAGAATGGTGGTACTTTTTACATTCAGGGTCCAAGAATACCTCAGCACAGCAGAAAGATAGCTACAAAGCTTCACAGTATGGGGAGCTGTAGGTAAATTCTTATTTACATTGGTAGCTAGCCAGCGAGATCACACCAAATCAACTTCAGTATTCAACGTTTGTCCAGGTCCCCAGGATGTCAGGAGATGCCTTCAATACCATCCACTAGGGGCAGCGTGAGCACCTATTACCATCTAGTAGGCTCGCAACTTGCTAGGGTGTTGTGGATGGGGATAGAGGACGGCCTTAATCTGCACGCGCTTCGGCTCCGAGGACCACAGGTTCAATCCCGGTCGGAATGAATGCCTACATTTTTAACCCTTACCCGAACTTAACCGGCGAGTTTTGACGTTTATCTAGGGACAGGGATAAACATACCAGCCTGATAGAGGTTTTTCTGGGGGACAGGGATAAACATACCAGCCTGGTAGAGGTTTTTCTGGGGGACAGGGATAAACATACCAGCCTGGTAGAGGTTTTTCTGGGGGACAGGGATAAACATACCAGCCTGGTAGAGGTTTTTCTGGGGGACAGGGATAAACATACCAGCCTGGTAGAGGTTTTTCTGGGGGACAGGGATAAACATACCAGCCTGGTAGAGGTGTCTCTGGGAGGTTGGGGGTCCATTGTTTTCTCTTCCTGTTTCTTTCTCTCATTCACTCTCTCTGAAATTCCTTTATCCCCTTTCTATTCTATCTCTTCAGTTTCTATTCCCTTCTTCTCTTAATTCAAACCTCTCTCCCCCAGTCTCAACCCTCTCCCCCCCAGTCTCAAACCTCTCCCCCACAGTCTCAACCCTCTCTCCCCCCAGTCTCAACCCTCTCCCCCCAGTTTCAACCCTCTCTCCCCCCAGTTTCAACCCTCTCTCCCCCAGTCTCAACCCTCTCTCTCCCCAGTCTCAACCCTCTCTCCCCCCAGTCTCAACCCTCTCTCCCCCCAGTCTCAACCCTCTCTCCCCCCAGTCTCAACCCTCTCTCCCCCCAGTTTCAACCCTCTCTCCCCCAGTCTCAACCCTCTCTCCCCCAGTCTCAACCCTCTCTCCCCCCAGTCTCAACCCTCTCTCCCCCCAGTTTCAACCCTCTCTCCCCCCAGTCTCAACCCTCTCTCCCCCAGTTTCAACCCTCTCCCCCCAGTCTCAACCCTCTCTCCCCCAGTCTCAACCCTCTCTCCCCCCAGTTTCAACCCTCTCTCCCCCCAGTCTCAACCCTCTCCCCCCAGTCTCAACCCTCTCCCCCCACAGTTTCAACCCTCTCTCCCCCCACAGTCTCAACCCTCTCTCCCCCACAGTTTAAATCCTCTCTCCCCCCAGTCTCAACCCTCTCTCCCCCACAGTTTCAACCCTCTCTCCCCCCCAGTCTCAACCCTCTCCCCCCCCAGTTTCAACCCTCTCTCACCCCCCAGTCTCAACCCTCTCCCCCCACAGTTTCAACCCTCTCTCCCCCCAGTTTCAACCCTCTCTCCCCCACAGTCTCAACCCTCTCTCCCCCACAGTTTCAACCCTCTCTCCCCCACAGTCTCAACCCTCTCTCCCCCACAGTTTAAATCCTCTCTCCCCCCAGTCTCAACCCTCTCTCCCCCACAGTTTCAACCCTCTCTCACCCCCCAGTCTCAACCCTCTCCCCCCAGTTTCAACCCTCTCACCCCCCCAGTCTCAACCCTCTCCCCCACAGTTTCAACCCTCTCTCCCCCCAGTTTCAACCCTCTCTCCCCCACAGTCTCAACCCTCTCTCCCCCCACAGTTTCAACCCTCTCTCCCCCCACAGTCTCAACCCTCTCTCCCCCACAGTTTCAACCCTCTCTCCCCCACAGTCTCAACCCTCTCTCCCCCACAGTTTCAACCCTCTCTCCCTCCCAGTCTCAACCCTCCCCCCCCCAGTCTCAACCCTCTCTCCCCCAGTCTCAACCCTCTCCCCCCACAGTTTCATCCTCTCTCCCCCACAGTTTCAACCCTCTCTCCCCCACAGTCTCAATCCTCTCTCCCCCACAGTTTCAACCCTCTCTCCCACACAGTCTCAACCCTCTCTCCCACACAGTCTCAACCCTCTCTCCCCAACACTCAACCCTCTCTCCCCCCAGTCTCAACTCTCTCTCCCACACAGTCTCAACCCTCTCTCCCCCACAGTCTCAACCCTCTCTCCCCCCACAGTTTAAATCCTCTCTCCCCCAGTCTCAACCCTCTCTCCCCCACAGTCTCAATCCTCTCTCCCCCACAGTTTCAACCCTCTCCCCAACACTCAACCCTCTCTCCCCCCAGTCTCAACCCTCTCTCCCACACAGTCTCAACCCTCTCTCCCCCACAGTCTCAACCCTCTCTCCCCCCACAGTTTAAATCCTCTCTCCCCCCAGTCTCAACCCTCTCTCCCCCACAGTTTCAACCCTCTCTCCCCCCACAGTCTCAATCCTCTCTCCCCCACAGTTTCAACCCTCTCCCCAACACTCAACCCTCTCTCCCCCAGTCTCAACCCTCTCTCCCACACAGTCTCAACCCTCTCTCCCCCACAGTCTCAACCCTCTCTCCCCCACAGTTTAAACCCTCTCTCCCCCCCAGTCTCAACCCTCTCCCCCCCAGTCTCAATTCTCTCTCCCCCACAGTCTCAACCCTTGTGTTCTGTTCTAAACAAGGCTTTCAGTGCTGTCGTCCCCATGCAGAGATTTATGCTCCGGAGGGTTTGTACGTGTGTGGCAGGAGAGAGGGTTAGTGGGTCACTCTGAACCGTCCTGTCCTGTGGGTTGGCATGGGAGTCACCTGCGTGTCTGGAGTGGAGAGGAGAGAAGTTGCCCTAATTCCACCAGGCTGCACTTCCTTGCCCTGGCATCCCATCACATTTTCTAAAGAAAATGGAGCACAAAGCCAGTGAAGTGTATTCACATCACATACACACACACACACACACAGTCTCGCGCAGCTAACCTTGTGGGGACATACAATTCAGTCCCATTCAAAATCCTAACCCGAAACCTAACCCGTACCCTTACCCTAACCCTAACCCGTACCCTAAACCTAAACCTAGTTCCTAACCCTAACCCTAAAACTAACCCTATCTCCCAACCCTAAACCTAATTCTAACCCTAACACTAATTCTAACCTTAACCCTAAACCCCATAGAAATAGCATTTGACCTTGTGGGGACCAACAAAATGTCCCCAGTTGGCCGAATTTTTCTTGGTTTACTATTCTTGTGGGGACTTCTGGTCCCCACAAGTATAGTTAAACACATCCACACACATATATATATATACATACACACGCACACTCACATGTCATGTTTACTCCTGCTAGTTACAATACCAGAACTGTGTTTAGTGAATGTTGGTAGCAATGCTAAGATACTTCCACAAGTAGATGGAGAGAGATATGGGAGGGAGGTAGGTAAGGGGAGAAGAGAGAGAAAGAGAGAGAGTGAGACAGAGAGAGAGAGAGAGAGGGGTGGAGAGAGAGAGAGAGAGAGAGAAAGAGTGGAGAGAGAGAGAGACAGAGAGAGAGCGAGACAGAGAGAGAGAGAAGAGAGAGAGAGAGAGAGAGAGAGAGAGAGAGAGAGAGAGAGAGAGAGAGAGAGAGAGTGTGTGTGGTAAAAAATCTTCAACATAAATTTAAACGAATTGGCGAGGGCACTAGAACAGTCTGCAGCACCCAGCCTCACCCTACTAGAATCTGAAGTCAAATGTCTACTGTTTGCTGATGATCTGGTGCTTCTGTCACCAACCAAGGAGGGCCTACAGCAGCACCTAGATCTTCTGCACAGATTCTGTCAGACTTGGGCCCTGACAGTAAATCTCAGTAAGACAAAAATAATGGTGTTCCAAAAAAGGTCCAGTTGCCAGGACCACAAATATACATCTAGACACCGTTTAGACACCGTTTCCTTAGAGCACACAAAAAACTATAAATACCTTGGCCTAAACATCAGCGCCACAGGTAACTTCCACA
Source organism: Coregonus clupeaformis (assembly GCF_020615455.1). Classification (NCBI taxonomy): domain Eukaryota; kingdom Metazoa; phylum Chordata; class Actinopteri; order Salmoniformes; family Salmonidae; genus Coregonus; species Coregonus clupeaformis. Next base: position 60,243,678 of record NC_059208.1, on the reverse strand, counting down.
AAGCTGTGAATGATCTGAGAGACAAGGCAAGAAGGGCCTTCTATGCCATCAAATGGAACATAAAATTCAACATACCAATTAGGATCTGGCTAAAAATACTTGAATCAGTTATAGAACCCATTTTCCTTTATGGTTGTGAGGTCTGGGGTCCGCTCACCAACCAATAATTCACAAAATGGGACAAACACCAAATTGAGACTCTGCATGCAGAATTCTGCACAAATATCCTCCGTGTACAACGAAAAACACCAAATAATGCATGCAGAGCAGAATTAGGCCGATACCCGCTAATTATCAAAATCGATTGATCGAAATTGATATCCTCTGCAAAATACCCGCTAATTATCAAAATCGATTGATCGAAATTGATATCCTCTGCAAAATACCCGCTAATTATCAAAATCGATTGATCGAAATTGATATCCTCTGCAAAATACCCGCTAATTATCCAAATCGATTGATCGAAATTGATATCCTCTGCAAAATACCCGCTAATTATCAAAATTGATTGATCGAAATTGATATCCTCTGCAAAATACCCGCTAATTATCAAAATCGATTGATCGAAATTAATATCCTCTGCAAAAAGATCCTCAGTGTACAACGGAAAACACCAAATAATGTAGAGCAGAATTAGGTCGATACCCGCTAGTGCTCAGAATTTCTGACCACTGTGACTGACCCAAATTTAAGGAAAGCTTTGACTATGTACAGCAGGGTTCTTCAATTCCGGTCCTGGAGGGCCGAAACACCTCTGTTTTTCATCCTCTCCTTCTAATCAGGGGCTAATTCAGACATGGGACACCAGGTGAGTGCAATTAACTACCAGGTAGAAATAAAAAACAGAAGTGTTTCGGCCCTCCAGGACCGGAATTGAAGAACCCTGATGTACAGACTCAGTGAGCATAGCCTTGCTATTGAGAAAGGCCGCCGTAGGCAGACCTGGCTCTCAAGAGAAGACAGGCTATGTGCACACTGCCCACAAAATGAGGTGGAAACTGAGCTGCACTTCCTAACTTCCTGCCAAATGTATGACCATATTAAAGACATATTTCTCTCAGATTACAGAGATCCACAAAGAATTCAAAAACAAACCCAATTTTGATAAACTCCCTTATCTACTGGGTGAAATACTACAGTGTGGAATCACAGCAGCAATATTTGTGACCTGTTGCCACAAGAAAAGGGCAACCAGTGAAGAACAAACACCATTGTAAATACAACCCATATTTATGTTTATTAACTTTCCCATTTGTACTTTAACTATTTGCACATTGTAACAACACTGTATATATACATAATATGACATTTGAAATGTCTTTATTCTTTTGAAACTTCTGAGTGTAATGTTTACTGTTAATATTTATTGTTTATTTCACTTTTGTTTACTATCTACTTCACTTGCTTTGGCAATGTTAACACACGTTTCCCATGCCAATAAAGCCCTTAAATTGAATTGAATTTAATTGAAAGAGAGGGAGAGAGAGAGATTGAGATTTAAATGGAGAGGCTTACCTCACCCCCCTGTGACCGCCAGCTCTGACACAGTGACCATATGGTGGAGAAGTGCTGTCATTGTAAAACACACAAAACAAGAACACACACACACACACACACACACACACACACACACACACACACACACAGACGGACAATAACACACACACACATACACACACACACACACACACAGAGGAACACACACACCTCTACTGTTTTTGGGCAGAAGAGCTCTCAGTTACACTACCGACTCACCCTCCTACCTCCCCTCTCCTCTCCTCTCCTCTCCTCTCCTCTCCTCTCCTCTCCTCTCCTCTCCTCTCCTCTCCTCTCCTCTCCTCTCTCTCTCCTCTCCTCTCCCTCTCCTCCCCCCTCCCTCCCTCCCCTCCCTCCCTCCTCCTCCCCTCCCTCCCTCTCCCCTCCTCCTCCCTCCCTCTCCCTCTCCTCTCCTCTCCTCTCCTCTCTCCCTCTCCCTCTCCTCCCTCCCTCCCTCTCCCTCCCCTCCCCTCCCTCCCCCTCCCTCCCTCTCTCTCCTCTCCTCTCCTCTCCTCTCCTCTCCTCTCCTCTCCTCCTCTCCTCTCCCTCTCCTCTCCTCCTCCTCCCCTCCCCTCCTCCTCCCTCTCCTCCCTCTCCCCTCCTCCCCCTCCCCCTCCCCTCTCCTCTCCTCAACCTACTGCTCGTTCCTGGCACTCATGTGTATGTCCCCCTGTAGCTCAGTTGGTAGAGCATGGCGCTTGTGGGTTCGTTTCCCACTGGGGGCCAGTATGAAAAATGTATGTGCTCACTAACTGTAAGTCGCTCTGGCTAAGAGTGTCTGCTAAATGACTAAAATGTAATTTACTTCCTGATGGTTGGTCTGTGACACGCAGGTTGGCAGGCATCACTCTGCAGAGTGGTCACTAGCTGGCGCAGCCACAAAGTCAT
>NC_059208.1:60193754-60228754 GCF_020615455.1 Coregonus clupeaformis | reverse complement strand
CTACCCAAATTTAAACAATTTAAAGGCAACACTACCAAATACTAATTGAGTGTATGTAACCTTCTGACCCACTGGGAATATGATGAAATAAATAAAAGCTGAAATTAATCATTCTCTCTACTATTATTCTGACATTTCACATTCTTAAAATAAAGTGGTGATCCTAACTGACCTGAGACAGGGAATTTTTACAAGGATTAAATGTAAGGAATTGTGAAAAACTGAGTGTAAATGTATTTGGCTAAAGTGTATGTAAACTTCAGACTTAAAATGTATGTGGTGATTATGGGACAACAGATGGAGCCTGTGGTTGACAGAGTTAGCACACTAGTACTGCTCTAGTCAGCAGGGCTCAATTCCATTTCAATTCAAGAACACTGACGTTCCAATTCCAATTCTCTTCAATGCTTTTCAATTAGGAACATGGTTTACTTTCTGAATTGACTGGAATTCAAATGGAATTGCTATCCTGTCCTGAATGTGTTTGGAGTGAATTAGAGAAGTGAAACCACTCATCTAGACACACACACACACACACACATACGCTGATATATACACACACACACACACACACACACACACACACACACACACACACACACACACACACACACACACTTGGGAAGGGTGGTGTGTGTGTGTGTGTGTGTGTTCATTAGGTTTCTGTAACACCTATTTTGTGCTTTGTTTGCACTTTTAGCTCAACAATATTCCACTGGTACCTCCATTACATACCTCCGTTACATACCTCCGTTACATACCTCCGTTACATACCTCCGTTACATACCTCCGTTACATACCTCCGTTACATACCTCCATTACATACCTCCATTACATACTTACTATAGCATTACACCTTTATTTTATTTTATTTTTTATTTCACCTTTATTTAACCAGGTAAGCCAGTTGAGAACAGGTTCTCATTTACAACTGCGACCTGGCCAAGATAAAGCAAAGTAGTGCAATAAAAACAACACAGAGTTACATATGGGGTAAAGAAAAAAAACATAAAGTCAGAAAATACAACAGAAAATATATATACAGTGTGTGCAAATGTAGCAAGTTATGGAGGTAAGGCAATAAATGGGCTATAGTGCAGAATAATTACAATAGTATTAACACTGGAATGCTAGATGTGCAAGAGATTATGTGCAAATAGAGATACTGGGGTGCAAAAGAGCAAATTAAATAACAATATAGGGATGAGGTAGTTGGGTGGGCTAATTTCAGATGGGCTGTGTACAGGTGCAGTGATCGGTAAGGTGCTCTGACAACTGATGCTTAAAGTTATTGAGGGAGATAAGAGTCTCCAGCTTCAGAGATTTTTGCAATTCGTTCCAGTCATTGGCAGCAGAGAACTGGAAGGAATGGCGGCCAAAGGAGGTGTTGGCTTTGGGAATGACCAGTGAGATATACCTGCTGGAGCGCAGACTACGGGTGGGTGCTGCTATGGTGACCAATGAGCTAAGATAGGGCGGGGATTTGCCTAGCAGTGATTTATAGATGGCCTGGAGCCAGTGGGTTTGACGACGAACATGTAGTGAGGACCAGCCAACAAGAGCGTACAGGTCACAGTGGTGGGTAGTGTATGGGGCTTTGGAGACAAAACGGATGGCACTGTGATAGACTACATCCAATTTGCTGAGTAGAGTGTTGGAGGCTATTTTGTAAATGACATCGCCGAAGTCAAGGATCGGTAGGATAGTCAGTTTTACGAGGGCATGTTTGGCAGCATGAGTGAAGGAGGCTTTGTTGCGAAATAGGAAGCCGATTCTAGATTTAACTTTGGATTGGAGATTCTTTATGTGAGTCTGGAAGTTGAGTTTACAGTCTAACCAGACACCTAGATATTTGTAGTTGTCCACATACTCTAGGTCAGACCCGTCGAGAGTGGTGATTCTAGTCGGGTGGGCGGGTGCTAGCAGCGTTCGATTGAAAAGCATGCATTTAGTTTTACTAGTGTTTAAGAGCAGTTGAAGGCTACTGAAGGATTGTTGTATGGCATTGAAGCTCGTTTGGAGGTTTGTTAACACAGTGTCCAATGAAGGGCCAGATGTATACAAAAATGGTGTCGTCTGCGTAGAGGTGGATCTGAGAGTCACCAGCAGCAAGAGCGACATCATTGATATACACGGAGAAAAGTGTCGGCCCAAGAATTGAACCCTGTGGCACCCCCATAGAGACTGCCATAGGTCCAGACAACAGGCCCTCCGATTTGACACACTGAACTCTATCTGAGAAGTAGTTGGTGAACCAGGCGAGGCAGTCATTTGAGAAACCAAGGCTATTTAGTCTGCCAATAAGAATGCGGTGGTTGACAGAGTCGAAAGCCTTGGCCAGGTCGATGAAGACGGCTGCACAGTACTGTCTATTATCAATCGCGGTTATAATATCGTTTAGGACCTTGAGCGTGGCTGAAGTGCACCCGTGACCAGCTCGGAAACCGGATTGCATAGCGGAGAAGGTACGGTGGTATTCGAAATGGTCGATGATCTGTTTGTTAACTTGGCTTTCGAATACTTTCGAAAGGCAGGGCAGGATGGATATAGGTCTGTAGCAGTTTGGATCTAGAGTGTCACCCCCTTTGAAGAGGGGGATGACCGCGGCAGCTTTCCAATCTCTGGGGATCTCAGACGTTATGAAAGAGAGGTTGAACAGACTAGTAATAGGGGTTGCGACAATTTCGGCGGCTAGTTTTAGGAAGAAAGGGTCCAGATTGTCTAGCCCAGCTGATTTGTAGGGGTCCTCACTCGCTCCTTGGCATTTTTTCATTTACATTTCAGTCATTTAGCAGACACTCTTATCCAGAGCGACTTACAGTTAGTGAGTGCATACATTATTATTATTATTATTGTTATTATTATTATTATTATTATTTTATTATTATTATTATTATTATTATTATTATTATTATTATATATAATTTTTTTCATACTGGCTCCCCGTGGGAATCGAACCCACAACCCTGGCGTTGCAAACGCCATGCTCTACCAACTGAGCTACATCCCTGCCGGCCATTCCCTCCCCTACCCTGGATGACGCTGGGCCAATTGTGCACCGCCCCATGGGTCTCCCAGTCGCGGCCGGCTACGACAGAGCCTGCCATGTCTGTCCATATGTAATGTCTCTTTATGTCTGTCCATATGTAATGTCTCTATGTCTGTCTCTTTGCATCATTTAATTTTCTTCTCCATCTTTCCATATCTCTCTCCCTCCTTCTCCATCCCTCCATATCTCTGTCTCCATCCCTCCTTCCATCTCTCCATATCTCTCTCTCCCTCCTTCCATCTTTCCATATCTCTCCCTCCCTCCTTCCATCTCTCCATATCTCTCCCTCCCTCCTTCCATCTCTCCATATCTCTCCCTCCCTCCTTCCATCTCTCCATATCTCTCCCTCCCTCCTTCCATCTCTCCATATCTCTCCCTCCCTCCTTCCATCTCTCCATATCTCTCTCTCCCTCCTTCCATCTCTCCATATCTCTCCCTCCCTCCTTCCATCTCTCCATATCTCTCCCTCCCTCCTTCCATCTCTCCATATCTCTCCTCCCTCCTTCCATCTCTCCATATCTCTCCCTCCCTCCTTCCATCTCTCCATATCTCTCCCTCCCTCCTCCATCTCTCCATATCTCTCCCTCCCTCCTTCCATCTCTCCATATCTCTCCCTCCCTCCTTCCATCTCTCCATATCTCTCCCTCCCTCCTTCCATCTCTCCATATCTCTCCCTCCCTCCTTCCATCTCTCCATATCTCTCCCTCCCTCCTTCCATCTCTCCATATCTCTCCCACCCTCCCTCCATCTCCATCTCTCCCTCCATCCCTCCTTCTCCATCTCTCCATCTCTCCTTCTCCATCTATCCATCTCTCTCTCCATCCCTCCTCCTCCATCTCTCCATATCTCTCCCTCCCTCCTCCATCTCTCCATATCTCTCCCTCCCTCCTTCCATCTCTCCATATTTCTCCCTCCCTCCTTCCATCTCTCCATATCTCTCCCTCCCTCCTTCCATCTCTCCATATCTCTCCCTCCATCCTTCCATCTCTCCATATCTCTCCCTCCCTCCTTCCATCTCTCCATATCTCTCCCACCCTCCCTCCTTCTCCATCTCTCCCTCCATCCCTCCTTCTCCATCTCTCCATCTCTCCTTCTCCATCTATCCATCTCTCTCTCCATCCCTCCTCCTCCATCTCTCCATATCTCTCCCTCCCTCCTCCATCTCTCCATATCTCTCCAACCCTCCTTCCATCTCTCCATATCTCTCCCTCCCTCCTTCCATCTCTCCATATCTCTCCCTCCCTCCTTCCATCTCTCCATATCTCTCCCTCCCTCCTTCCATCTCTCTATATCTCTCCCTCCCTCCTTCCATCTCTCCCTCCCTCCTTCCATCTCTCCATATCTCTCCCACCCTCCCTCCTTCTCCATCTATCCATCTCTCTCTCCCTCCCTCCTTCTCCATCTCTCCCTCCATCCCTCCTTCTCCATCTCTCCATCTCTCCTTCTCCATCTATCCATCTCTCTCTCCCTCCCTCCTTCTCCATCTCTCCCTCCATCCCTCCTTCTCCATCTCTCCATCTCTCCTTCTCCATCTATCCATCTCTCCCTCCCTCCCTCCTTCTCCATCTCTCCCTCCCTCCTTTTCCATCTCTCCCTCCATCCCTCCTTCTCCATCTCTCCATCTCTCCTTCTCCATCTATCCATCTGTCCTTCTCCATCTCTCCATCCCTCCTTCTCCATCTCTCCATCTCTCCATCTCTCCTTCTCCATCTCTCCTTCTCCATCTATCCATCTCTCCTTCTCCATCTCTCCATCCCTCCTTCTCCATCTCTCCATCTCTCCATCTCTCCTTCTCCATCTCTCCTTCTCCATCTCTCCATCCCTCCTCCTCCATCTCTCCATCTCCATGTGTCTCCATCCCTCCTTCTCCGGTGGTCAGTGACTCGGCTGTCCTGGCGTTGTGGGGGGAGCTTGTTCCACCATTGGGGTGCCAGAGCAGCGAATAGCTTTGACTGGGCTGAGCGGGAACTGTGCTTCCGTAGAGGTAGGGGAGCCAGCAGGCCAGAGGTGGATGAACGTAGTATCCCTCGTTTGGGTGTAGGGTCTGATCAGAGCCTGAAGGTATGGAGGTGCCGTTCCCCTCCCCTGATCTGAGTGTTTTCTGATAACCCAACTTGACCTAGCAGAGTAATAGCTGGGTCCAATAGTCTTTCCAGGAAAACTCAGGGCCCTAGTCAAATATAAAGGTCTGCATAATGGTGTCATAGCCATATCAATAGAAGGGCAATTCTATGTTTATGGTCATAACAGTGACATAACAGCTAACCTACATAGTTGTTGTTGTGGCTGTTATGGCACTAGTAAATAGCCAAGTCCTTATGGCAGATGGGCCATTACTGGCCATTACACTGAGATGGTCTGACAGAAGGAGAGGGAGTGAAAGAGGGGAAAAGAGGAGATAAGAGGATGAGAGAGGCAACTAATGGAGTGTAAATAAATAGAGATAGGAGAGGAGAGGGGAGGGGAGGAGAGGAGAGGAGAGGAGAGGAGAGGAGAGGAGAGGAGAGGAGAGGAGAGGAGAGGAGAGGAGAGGAGAGGAGAGGAGAGGAGAGTGCGTACTGTCTCTTTAAGACCAACGATGTCATTCACACAAAGTCAGTTTGAGGTTGAGCAAAGATGATCTTGACTGGAAGAAACATGAGGCGGGGGAGACGAAGTGAATGAATAGAGTTTTTGGTGACAATCAGCTTTGTAATCAGCAATATTTTGTGAATTGATGTTGGCTTCAGCTGTAAGCTAGCAAGGAAAGCTAGCAAGGAAAGCTAGCAAGGAAAGCTAGCCTATGAAGCTGGAAGTGGTATCTTGTGGATTGTAGTGTTCTGTACTGGGCTTTGTTTTTGCGAACAGTAATTAACACTTTCAACATTTCAAAATGCCATGTTGCATTATTCAAGTGTGTTAACTTCTGTGCAGCATGAGTGGTGATGCAGCCCATACTCCCAGTGAGTGGGGAGATAACATGATGCAGGCACAGTGTTCTCATGCTGTCAGTAGAGCAGGCTACTACATGGTGCTCTCATGCTGTCAGTAGAGCAGGCTACTACATGGTGCTCTCACGCTGTCAGTAGAGCAGGCTACTACATGGTGCTCTCATGCTGTCAGTAGAGCAGGCTATTACATGGTGCTCTCACGCTGTAAGTAGAGCAGGCTATTACATGGTGCTCTCATGCTGTCAGTAGAGCAGGCTACTACATGGTGCTCTCACGCTGTCAGTAGAGCAGGCTACTACATGGTGCTCTCACGCTGTCAGTAGAGCAGGCTACTACATGGTGCTCTCACGCTGTAAGTAGAGCAGGCTACTACATGGTGCTCTCACGCTGTCAGTAGAGCAGGCTACTACATGGTGCTCTCATGCTGTAAGTAGAGCAAGCTACTACATGGTGCTCTCACGCTGTCAGTAGAGCAGGCTACTACATGGTGCTCTCATGCTGTCAGTAGAGCAGGCTACTACATGGTGCTCTCATGCTGTAAGTAGAGCAGGCTACTACATGGTGCTCTCATGCTGTAAGTAGAGCAGGCTACTACATGGTGCTCTCATGCTGTCAGTAGAGCAGGCTACTACATGGTGCTCTCACGCTGTAAGGGGACATTGGCGACGCTGGTAGACAGACTTTCTCCTCTCTCAATCAGTAGACGATGTGAGACACATTTGACAGAAGTACCGACAGTAACCCGAATTGTAGTACCGAACGTTTTTTATGTTCTACCTACCTCCCGAGTGGCGCAGTGGTCTAAGGCTGTGCCACTAGAGATCCTGGTTCGAATCCAGGCTCTGTCGTAGCCGGCCGCGACCGGGAGACCCATGGGGTGGCGCACAATTCGTCCAGGGTAGGGGAGGGAATGGCCGGCAGGGATGTAGCTCAGTTGGAATGGCCGCCAGGGTTGTGGGTTCGATTCCCACGGGGGGCCAGTATGAAAAAAAAAAAAATTAATGTATGCACTCACTAACTGTAAGTCGCTCTGGATAAGAGCGTCTGCTAAATTACTAAAATGTAAAATGTAATGTTCTAGTATCGAAAAAGTACAGAAGTTTCGGTTCACCGGGCTACACTAGAAGACTAGTGATAGAGCAAGGCCCGTTACATAAAAACATCTTAAGTGTTCTGTACGCTCGGCCATAACCTCTGACCCCTGGAGTTGCAAATGGTCCAGGAACACAGGGAAAAGACAATGCCCAAGGACGAGTCAGCCCTTCCTCACGTATCTCTCTGTTACAGTATCCAAAGGACTGACTATTGAATGTGTGACAGAATAATGCCATAGTATCCATGTCTGGTATCTATCAGAAACTTGTTCCCGAAGGAGGACTCTGATGCCATCTATGTGGACGTGTGATCTCTGTGATTACTTGTAGTTGTTCAGAGTGAACACTGACGACACTGTATTGCAAGGATCTATTCTGTCCTTTCAGGAATGCTGTCTCATCTCTATGGTAACCAGCCCCCCCTAACTATAACTGGAATGAAGGCCTGTTGTTTTCTCTCATCCTGAGGTTGTTTGATCAATTCTCATTTCCTCTGGCCTAATAAGCATCTCTTTGTTAATGCTTTGCCTTGTAAGTTAACCGTAGTATCTATATGCCTAGAATAACGCTTTGTTAATGTCAAGTATTGCCTTGTAACTTAAGCTCTATGCCTTGTATGTGAAACCATTCATTTTACAAAGTTATTAAAGACTTGCTTTGATATTTGCTTCTCATGACCATTCCTTGATCTTAGTCAGCTAAACGCATAATACTTGATTGCACATGGTTCAACTGTAGTCTCTTGTATATTTTAATTATCTTTATGGAGTCAGATAAACATTTTAATAGGCTAATTAGTCTTATTACTAGTCGCATGTGAGGTATTTACAGTGGGGAAAAAAAGTATTTAGTCAGCCACCAATTGTGCAAGTTCTCCCACTTAAAAAGATGAGAGAGGCCTGTAATTTTCATCATAGGTACACGTCAACTATGACAGACAAATTGAGATTTTTTTTCTCCAGAAAATCACATTGTAGGATTTTTAATGAATTTATTTGCAAATTATGGTGGAAAATAAGTATTTGGTCAATAGCAAAAGTTTCTCAATACTTTGTTATATACCCTTTGTTGGCAATGACACAGGTCAAACGTTTTCTGTAAGTCTTCACAAGGTTTTCACACACTGTTGCTGGTATTTTGGCCCATTCCTCCATGCAGATCTCCTCTAGAGCAGTGATGTTTTGGGGCTGTCGCTGGGCAACACGGACCTTCAACTCCCTCCAAAGATTTTCTATGGGGTTGAGATCTGCAGACTGGCTAGGCCACTCCAGGACCTTGAAATGCTTCTTACGAAGTCACTCCTTCGTTGCCCGGGCGGTGTGTTTGGGATCATTGTCATGCTGAAAGACCCAGCCACGTTTCATCTTCAATGCCCTTGCTGATGGAAGGAGGTTTTCACTCAAAATCTCACGATACATGGCCCCATTCATTCTTCCTTTACACGGATCAGTCGTCCTGGTCCCTTTGCAGAAAAACAGCCCCAAAGCATGATGTTTCCACCCCCATGCTTCACAGTAGGTATGGTGTTATTTGGATGCAACTCAGCATTCTTTGTCCTCCAAACACGACGAGTTGAGTTTTTACCAAAAAGTTATATTTTGGTTTCATCTGACATTCTCCCAATCCTCTTCTGGATCATCCAAATGCACTCTAGCAAACTTCAGACGGGCCTGGACATGTACTGGCTTAAGCAGGGGGACACGTCTGGCACTGCAGGTTTTGAGTCCCTGGCGGCGTAGTGTGTTACTGATGGTAGGCTTTGTTACTTTGGTCCCAGCTCTCTGCACGTCATTCACTAGGTCCCCCCGTGTGGTTCTGGGATTTTTGCTCACCGTTCTTGTGATCATTTTGACCCCACGGGGTGAGATCTTGCGTGGAGCCCCAGATCGAGGGAGATTATCAGTGGTCTTGTATGTCTTCCATTTCCTAATAATTGCTCCCACAGTTGATTTCTTCAAACCAAGCTGCTTACCTATTGCAGATTCAGTCTTACCAGCCTGGTGCAGGTCTACAATTTTGTTTCTGGTGTCTTTTGACAGCTCTTTGGTCTTGGCCATAGTGGAGTTTGGAGTGTGACTGTTTGAGGTTATGGACAGGTGTCTTTTTTACTGATAACAAGTTCAAACAGGTGCCATTAATACAGGTAACGAGTGGAGGACAGAGGAGCCTCTTAAAGAAGAAGTTACAGGTCTGTGAGAGCCAGAAATCTTGCTTGTTTGTAGGTGACCAAATACTTATATTCCACCATAATTTGCAAATAAATTCATAAAAAATCCTACGATGTGATTTTCTGGATTTTTTTTTCTCATTTTGTCTGTCATAGTTGACGTGTACCTATGATGAAAATTACAGGCCTCTGTCATCTTTTTAAGTGGGAGAACTTGCACAATTGGTGGCTGACTAAATACTTTTTTTCCCCACTGTACAATGTCATATACACTGTATACATGTCGAATATTACCGACTACTACATTTCCCTTAAGGAATCATTTTCCCTTGCCTAAGATAATTTTTTTAGAGCGTTGCATAGAGCCCCTCAAATAGTTCTGTAGTTAAGGGCATACTTAAACTGACCGCATTTAGCAACATTACATCTTATTAAAATCTGTTCATATACACCCCCAGGAAGAATATGACACTTTTGTAAACATTTTCTGACAAGGGAGCTGTAAATATGATGCTGGGAGTCAGGAAGCAGGAAGCAGGTGGTGAGTTTAATAACAATAAAAACTAACATATAGTGCCTTGCAAAAGTATTCATCCCCCTTGGCGTTTTTCCTATTTTGTTGCATTAAAACCTGTAATTTAAATTTATTTTTATTTGGATTTCATGTAATGGACATACACAAAATAGTCCAAATTGGTGAAGTGAAATTAAATAAATAACTTATACAAAATAAATAACGGAAAAGTGGTGCATGCATATGTATTCACCCCCTTTGCTATGAAGCCCCTAAATAAGATCTGGTGCAACCAATTACCTTCAGAAGTCACATAATTAGTTAAATAAAGTCCACCTGTGTGCAATCGAAGTGTCACATGATCTGTCACATGATCTCAGTATATATACACCTGTTCTGAAAGGCCCCAGAGTCTGCAACACCACTAAGCAAGTGTCACCACCAAGCAAGCGGCACCATGAAGACCAAGGAGCTCTCCAAACAGGTCAGGGACAAAGTTGTGGAGAAATACAGATCAGGGTTGGGTTATTAAATAATATCTGAAACTTTGAACATCCCACGGAGCCCCATTAAATCCATTATTAAAAAATGGAAAGAATATGGCACCACAACAAACCTGCCAAGAGAGGGCCGCCCACCAAAACACACGGACCAGGCAAGGAGGGCATTAATCAGAGAGGCAACAAAGAGACCAAAGATAACCCTGAAGGAGCAGCAAAGCTCCACAGCAGAGATTGGAGTATCTGTCGATAGGATCACTTTAAGCCGTACACTCCACAGAGCTGGGCTTTACGGAAGAGTGGCCAGAAAAAAGTAATTGCTTAAAGAAAAAAATAAGCAAACACGTTTAGTGTTCGCCAAAAGGCATGTGGGAGACTCCCCAAACATATGGAAGAAGGTACTCTGGTCAGATGAGACTAAAATTTAGCTTTTTGGCCATCAAGGAAAACGCTATGTCTGGCGCAATCCCAACACCTCTCATCACCCGAGAACACATCGACAGGGACTGGGAAACTGGTCAGAATTGAAGAAATTATGGATGGCGCTAAATACAGGGAAATTCTTGAGGGAAACCTGTTTCAGTCTTCCAGAGATTTGAGACTGTGACGGAGGTTCACCTTCCAGCAGGACAGTGATCCTAAGCATACTGCTAAAGCAACACTTGAGCGGTTTAAGGGGAAACATTTAAATGGAATGGCCTAGTCAAAGCCCAGAACTCAATCCAATTGAGAATCTGTGGTATGACTTAAAGATTGCTGTACACCAGCGGAACCCATCCAACTTAAAGGAGCTGGAGCAGTTTGCCTTGAAGAATGGGCAAAAATCCCAGTGGCTAGATGTGCCAAGCTAATAGAGACATACCCCAAGAGACTTGCAGCTGTAATTGCTGCAAAAGGTGGGGGGGGGGGTGAATAGTAATGCACGCTCAAGTTTATTTGTCTTATTTCTTGTTTGTTTCACAATAAAACATATTTTGCATCTTCAAAGTGGTAGGCATGTTGTGTAAATCAAATTATACAAACCCCCAAAAAATCAATTTCAATTCCAGGTTGTAAGGCAACAAAATAGGAAAAATGCCAAGGGGGTGAATACTTTCGCAAGCCGCTGTATAGCGATACAAAACAAGAGTCTGGACACAGACATAATACTTCCTGAAGAGTGATGCTAGGGAGTGCTAGATAAAGGGGGATTAATCAGGCTAGTGATGAAGTCCAGGTGTGCCTCATGATGGGGAGCAGATGTGCATAATGAGCGTTGCCAGGTGTGCGTAATGATGGGTTGCCAGGACCGGTGGTTAGTAAACCGGCAACGTCAAGCGCCAGAGCGGGAGTATTGGTAACATTTACCCCCACCCCCTACGTGCTGCTCCTGCCGCAGGACGGTGCAGGCAAGGGGCACGGCCCCGAGGGCGAGGAGCGGGCCGGTCCAGACGGCGAAGGTGGAAATCTCAGATGATGTTGCGATCTAGATTGTCATCCACCGGAACCCAACACTGCTCCTTTGGCCCGTACCCCTCCCAGTCCACCAGGTACTGGAGCCGACCCCCCATGTCGTCGGGAGTCCAGGAGGGATCTGACGGCATAGGTGGTGATGTCCGGAGGTGGAGAGGAGAGAGGAGGGAGGAGAGAGGAAGGAGGTGGAGAGGAGGGAGGAGAGAGGAGGTAGGTGGAGAGGATGGAGGAGAGAGGAGGCGGAGGGGTGTTGTGGGGGACGGCATCAGCCAGGGGACCAGGAACCACCGGCCTGAAGAGGGAAACCTGAAAAGAGGGTGAGATCCGGTAGTTAGTGGGGAGCTGTAATCTATATGTCACCTCACTGACTCTCCGGAGGACCTTGAATGGTCCCACAAACCAGGGGGCTCAGCTTTTTTACAGGACAGGCGAAGTGGGAGGTTCCTGGTGGAGAGCAAGACGCGATCACCAGGATGGAACATGGGAGCCTCACAGTGGTGACGACCCACCTACTGGCGGCGGATGGCGCGCTGGAGCCTCACATGGGCATCGTTCCAAACCTCTTCTGCGTGTCTGAACCACTCGTCCACCGCAGGAGCTTAGGTCTGGCTCGGGATCCACAAAGCCAAGGCTGGCTGATAACCCAGAACACACTGGAAGGGAGTCAGCCCGGTGGAGGAGTTAAGCAATGAATTCCGGGCGTACTCTGCCCAGGGAAGGAACCGGGCCCACTCCCCCTGCTGGACCAGGCAGTGACTCCTCAGGAACCTCCCCAGCTCCTGGTTCACCCTCTCCACCTGCCCGTTGGACTGGAAACCAGGAAGGGAAGCCACCCAGTGAAATGGAAACCAGGAAGGGTTTGGCGGAAAACGATGATGAAGGAATACTCATGCCTACCTTGAGGGATGGAGGATCACAGGGCCGTCCCTCTGCCCCAGTGGACAATAGGGAAACAGCCCCAGCTGTCTCTGCTGTTGTCGCTCTGCCGCGGAGAGGAGTGTGACCCCTATCTCCATAGGTTCAGTCTCTGCCTCAGGACGGCCAAAGGAGGAGGGTGAGGGGAGAGGAGGGCGTCGGCGCTCCCGAAGTAGGTTGTCCAGGTGGAGGGCCATCGCGATGAGTGCGTCCAGGGAAAGGTTGTCGTCCCGGCACGCCAACTAAGTCTGGATCTCCTCGCAGCAGTCCTCTTCGGAATAGGGTGCAGAGTGCTGGCTCATTCCATCCGCTGGAGGCTGCCACCGTCCGGAAGGTGAGGGCGTACTCCGCAGCGGTCTGGGCACCCTGCCGGAGTTGGAGTAGTCGCTCACCTCCGGCGCTGCCCTCCAGTGGATGGTCGAAGACCGCCCTGAACACAGCTATGAACCTGTAGTAGGAACCCAGCTCTTCCTCTCCTCTCTGCCAGATGGTCGTAGCCCACTCCAACGTTCTCCCGTCAGTAGGGAAATGACCGTGGCAACCTTGGACCTCTCGGTGGTGGGGGGCTCCCGGCTTATGGGTGAAATATAGGGATCACTGGAGTAGGGAAGCCACGGCATTTGGATGGAGTCCCGTCATACTTGTCTGGGAGGGACAATTGGGCATCGCTGACCTGGGCGGTCTGCTGGGTAGGATGGGGGACTGGCTCGCTGGGACGACCCGTGGTAGAAGGCCCTCCGCTCATTGAAGGTGAATCCTCGGGTGTCGAGCCGGTGGACCTCATCCATAGCTGCACCCTGTTGCTGATCGGGGTGTTGGAGGAGTAGGTTTCCTGTTCGTCGATCGTCTGAGAGAAGTCTTTCTCGTCTGCTGCTTCCATATTTTGAGGCCATATTCTGTAATGATGACGTTGGGAGTCAAGAAGCAGGTGCAGATGGTGAATTTAATAATAATAATAATAATAACGAACATAGAGTGATACAAAACAAGAGAGCATCTGGACATGAACACAGACATAATACTGCCCGAAGAGTGATGCTAGGGAGTGCTAGATAAAGGGGGATTAATCAGGCTAGTGATGAAGTCCAGGTGTGTGTAATGAGGGTTGCCAGGTGTGCATAATGATGGGTTGCCAGGACGGTATTTAATAAACCGGCGACGTCGAGCGCCGGAGCGGGGGAGCGGGAGTAGACGTGACACGAGCACTTAGATATGGTCATTTTCACGTTTTCATAAATTCTTAGAATTACGTATACTAAGACATTTGGCAAATTCTTTAGCAATATAGAGTGGGAAAGCGGCTGTGTGTTTGGACAATTAACTGCAGTAAATAAAACCTCATAAAAACATCTGTCTTGTCCAGGACCAGAGTCTACGCAGACCAGTGCACCGTAGCCAATCAGAGCTACAGTAGGCCTTTATTTGCCACATGGGCCTGCCATCATTCACTTTGAACTGGACTGTGTGTTTACAGGCAGTTGCAACAGTGCGACTATAGATCATTAGAACACATTGGCCAAAAGCCACAAAATACACCTACATGGATTTCTGCAAATATGTCAATACTACTTGGGAGTCTTCTTACATTTGGGAACTTTAGGTAGGCTCTCTCCCTCAGATGCATATCAACAACAAAAAGATCAACAACTAATGCAAGCCAGAGAAAGATGACCTAAAATCAAACGAAGGAACATTAGATTAACCCTCTCAAACTTTTTCAGTTAGTTAGCCGTCAAAATTGCACTGATAAACGGAATTGTAGCCTACTCATCCTTCTGCAGCTTGCTTTCCAACAATGCATGCTTGTCCCAACCAAGCACCCAAAGCTAACTGGCTAAAGCTGGCTAGCTTGCTACACTACCAGTCAAAAGTTTGGACACACCTACTCATTCAAGGGTTTTTCTTTATTTTTACTATTTTCTACATTGTAGAATAATAGTGAAGACATCAAAACTATGAAATAACACATGGAATCATGTAGTAACCAAAAAAGTGTTAAACAAATCAAAATATATTTGAGATTTGAGATTCTTCAAATAGCCACCCTTTGCCTTGATGACAGCTTTGTACACTCTTGGCAGTCTCTCAACCAGCTTCACCTGGAATACTTTTCCAACTGTAGCTTTGTCAACTATGTGTATGTTTTCTATACCTGTTCACTCCTCCCTCTGCTGCCTCAGGTGGCCAGACTGGATGTTGTCTGGTTATGGCTTCCTGCTGTCTCAGGTGGGGGAGTTTGTGTCTGTATTTGAGGGCCAGGGTTGTCATGGCAGCGGGGGGCTTGTGGTTTTTCTGAGCATGTTGCTTGCGAGAGATATTCAGGCTTATAATAGATATACAGCAGTGCCTCTGATCCTCCACTGCTGTCTCCTCTCTCTCTCTCTCTCTATCTCTCTCTCTCTCTCTCTCTCTCTCTCTCTCTCTCTCTCTCTCTCTCTCTCTCTCTCTCTCTCTCTCTCTCTCTCTCTCTCTCTCTCTGTCTCTCTCTCTCTCTCTCTCTCTCTGTCTCTCTGTCTCTCTCTCTCTCTCTCTCTCTCTCTCTCTCTCTCTCTCTCTCTCTCTCTCTCTCTCCCTTAATTGTTAACTTTAATCTATAATTTTGTATTTCTTTCTTTCTTTCTTTCTTTCTTTCTTTCTTTCTTTCTTTCTTTCTTTCTTTCTTTCTTTCTTTCTTTCTTTCTCTCTTTCTTTCTGTTTCCTCCAAGCGCATTCTCTCTCTCTCTCTCTCTCTCTCTCTCTCTCTCTCTCTCTCTGTCTCCTCTCTCTCTCTCTCTCTCTCTCTCTCTCTCTCTCTCTCTCTCTCTCTCTCTCTCTCTCTCTCTCTCTCTCTCTCTCTCTCTCTCTCTCTCTCTCTCTCTCTCCCTTAATTGTTAACTTTAATCTATAATTTTGTATTTCTTTCTTTCTTTCTTTCTTTCTTTCTTTCTTTCTTTCTTTCTTTCTTTCTTTCTTTCTTTCTTTCTTTCTTTCTTTCTTTCTTTCTTTCTTTCTTTCTTTCTTTCTTTCTTTCTTTCTTTCTTTCTTTCTTTCTTTCTTTCTTTCTTTCTTTCTCTCTTTCTTTCTGTTTCCTCCAAGCGCATTCTCTCTCTCTCTCTCTCTCTCTCTCTCTCTCTCTCTCTCTCTCTCTCTCTCTCTCTCTCTCTCTCTCTCTCTGTCTCTGTCTGTCTCTCTCTCTCTCATCATTGGATGTTGTTAGGGGCTGGTATCTGCTCATCACCATGGTGATGATGATGATGGCCTGAGTGTTGCTGGTTGTCATGGTTATAATAATGGGCTGGGTTGTGATCTTAGACCAGAGTCTATAGTGATGCAACACTGATATACCAGACCTAGAACCTGTAGAATCACAAGTGGAGCTGTTGGAGGCTGTACCAGAGAACCAACAGCATTTACAGTAGGCCTGCATCACAATATTACTACCCTATTAGGTTTTGTTCCATCACCATTACATCAAGGTGTATCCATGTCAAGGTGTATCCATGTCAAGGTGCATCCATGTCAAGGTGTATCCATGTCAAGGTGTATCCATGTCAAGGTGCATCCATGTCAAGGTGTATCCATGTCAAGGTCTATCCATGTCAAGATGTATCCATGTCAAGGTGTATCCATGTCAAGGTGCATCCATGTAGGGGTATACAGTAGATACTTAACAACTCCCCCTGTCTCCCCCCCCAAGCCTCCCATACTCTGTCTCCCCCCTAGCCTCCCATACTCTGTCTCCCCCTAGCCTCCCATACTCTGTCTCCCCCCTAGCCTCCCATACTCTGTCTCCCCCCTAGCCTCCCATACTCTGTCTCCCCCCTAGCCTCCCATACTCTGTCTCCCCCCTAGCCTCCCATACGCTGTCTCCCCCCTAGCCTCCCATACTTTGTCTCCCCCCTAGCCTCCCATACTCTGTCTCCCCCCTAGCCTCCCATACTCTGTCTCCCCCTTAGCCTCCCATACGCTGTCTCCCCCCTAGCCTCCCATACTCTGTCTCCCCCCTAGCCTCCCATACTCTGTCTCCCCCTTAGCCTCCCATATTCTGTCTCCCCCCTAGCCTCCCATACTCTGTCTGGTGGAGAAGAGAGAGGAGAGAGGAGGGAGGTGGAGAGGAGGGAGGTGGAGAGGAGGGAGGTGGAGAGGAGGGAGGAGAGAGGAGGGAGGAGAGAGGAGGGAGGAGAGAGGAGGGAGGTGGAGAGGAGGAGGAGAGAGGAGGGAGATGAGAGGAGGGAGGTGGAGAGGAGGGAGGAGAGAGGAGGGAGGAGAGAGGAGGGGAGGGGGAGAGGAGGGAGGTGGAGAGGAGGGAGGAGAGGAGGGAGGAGAGAGGAGGGAGGGAGAGGAGGGAGGAGAGTAGAGGGAGGTGGAGAGGAGGGAGGAGAGAGGAGGGAGATGAGAGGAGGGAGGAGAGAGGAGGTAGGTGGGGGGAGGGAGGTGGAGAGGAGGGAGGTGGAGAGGAGGGAGGAGAGAGGAGGGGAAGTGGAGAAAAGGGAGGAGAGAGGAGGGAGGAGAGAGGAGGTAGGAGAGAGGAGAGAGGAGGGAGGTGGAGAGGAGGGAGGAGAGAGGAGGGAGGTGGAGAGGAGGGAGGAGAGAGGACAGAGGAGAGAGGAAGGAGGTGGAGAGGAAGGAGGAGGGAGGAGAGAGGAGGTAGGTGGGGGGGAGGGAGGTGGAGAGGAGGGAGGTGGAGAGGAGGGAGGAGAGAGGAGGGAAGTGGAGAAAAGGGAGGAGAGAGGAGGGAGGAGAGAGGAGGTAGGAGAGAGGAGAGAGGAGGGAGGTGGAGAGGAGGGAGGAGAGAGGAGGGAGGTGGAGAGGAGGGAGGAGAGAGGACAGAGGAGAGAGGAAGGAGGTGGAGAGGAGGGAGGAGAGAGGAGGGAGGAGAGAGGAGGTAGGAGAGAGGAGGGAGATGGAGAGGAGGGAGGAGAGAGGAGGGAGGAGAGAGGACAGAGGAGAGAGGAAGGAGGGGGAGAGGAGGGAGGAGGGAGGAGAGAGGAGGGAGGGAGAGGAGGGAGGTAGGAGAGAGGAGGGAGGGAGGAGGGAGGAGAGAGAGGGAGGAGAGAGGAGGGAGGTGGAGAGGAGGGAGGAGAGAGGAGGGAGGAGAGAGGAGGGATGAGAGAGAGGAGGGAGGAGAGAGGAGGGAGGTGGAGAGGAGGGAGGAGGGAGGAGAGAGGAGGGAGGTGGAGAGGAGGGAGGTGGAGAGGAGGGAGGAGAGAGAGGAGGAGAGAGGAGGGAGGAGAGAGGAGGGAGATGAGAGGAGGGAGGAGAGAGGAGGGAGATGGAGAGGAGGGAGGAGAGAGGAGGGAGGAGAGAGGACAGAGGAGAGAGGAAGGAGGTGGAGAGGAGGGAGGAGGGAGGAGAGAGGAGGGAGGAGAGAGGAGGTAGGAGAGAGGAGGGAGATGGAGAGGAGGGAGGAGGGAGGAGAGAGGAGGGAGGTGGAGAGGAGGGAGGTGGAGAGGAGGGAGGAGAGAGGAGGGAGGAGGGAGAGAGAGGGAGGGAGGAGGAGGGAGGTGGAGAGGAGGGAGGAGAGAGGAGGGAGGAGAGAGGAGGGAGGAGAGAGGAGGGAGGAGAGAGGAGGGAGGTGGAGAGGAGGGAGGAGGGAGGAGAGAGGAGGGAGGTGGAGAGGAGGGAGGTGGAGAGGAGGGAGGAGAGAGGAGGGAGGAGAGAAGAGGGAGGAGAGAGGAGGGAGATGAGAGGAGGGAGGTGGAGAGGAGGGAGGAGAGAGGAGGGAGGAGGGAGGAGGGAGGAGAGAGGAGGGAGGTGGAGAGGAGGGAGGAGAGAGGAGGTAGGAGAGAGGAGAGAGGAGGGAGGTGGAGAGGAGGGAGGAGAGAGGAGGGAGGAGAGAGGAAGGAGGTGGAGAGGAGGGAGGAGGGAGGAGAGAGGAGGGAGGAGAGAGGAAGGAGGTGGAGAGGAGAGGAGGGAGGAGAGAGGAGGGAGGTGAGAGGAGGGAGGAGAGAGGAGGGAGGAGAGAGGAGGTAGGTGGAGAGGATGGAGGAGAGAGTAGGGAGGAGAGAGGAGGGGCGTGAGAGGAGGGAGGTGGAGAGGAGGGAGGAGAGAGGAGGGAGGTGGAGAGGAGGGAGGAGAGAGGAGGGAGGTGGAGAGGAGGGAGGAGAGAGGAGGGAGGAGAGAGGAGGGAGGTGGAGAGGAGGGAGGAGATAGGAGGGAGGAGGGAGGAGAGAGGAGGGAGGTGGAGAGGAGGGAGGTGGAGAGGAGGGAGCAGAGAGGAGAGAGGAGAGAAGAGGGAGGAGAGAGGAGGGAGGTGGAGAGGAGGGAGGAGAGAGGAGGGAGGTGGAGAGGAGGGATGAGAGAGGAGGGAGGAGAGAGGAGGGAGGTGGAGAGGAGGGAGGAGGGAGGTGGAGAGGAGGGAGGTGGAGAGGAGGGAGGTGGAGAGGAGGGAGGAGAGAGGAGGGAGGAGAGAAGAGGGAGGAGAGAGGAGGGAGGGGAGTAGCGTAAATACTTTCTCCTTACACTCGTCCTTTATTCCCTCCCTCCTTCCTCATGCATCGATCCTTTCCATTGCTGATTTGCTCTAGTGTGTGTGTGTGTGAGAGAGAGAGAGAGAGAGAGAGAGAGAGAGAGAGAGAGAGAGAGAGAGAGAGAGAGAGAGAGAGAGAGAGAGAGAGAGAGAGAGAGAGAGAGAGAGAGAGAGAGAGAGAGAGATAGAGACTTTGTGGGGAAAGACAGTGTGTGTGTGGAGGACAGGCCTTTAGTGGTTGCTATGGGAACCTGTAGTGTGAATGCTTGAGCGCACCTACTACTAAACAAACTGTGTTGACAGATCTCTGTGTCAGCAGGCTTACCTGTCAACCGAACCACCGTGTGTGTGTTTATCCCTAATAACCCTAATGCAGTGTCTCTGGACCTGTGTAGCCTACAACCGACGCAAAATAGTAAGGCTTTATATTATGCTGAACTAAAATATAAACACAACATGTAAAGTGTTGGTCCCGTGTTTTATGAGCTGAAATAAAAGGTCGCAGAAATATTCCGTACGCACAAAAAGCTTATTTCTTTCAAATGTTGTGCACAAATTTGTTTACATCCCTGCTAGTGAGCATTTCTCCTTTGCCAAGATAATCCATCCACCTGACAGGTGTGGCATATCAAGAAACGGATTAAACAGCATGATTATTAAACAGTATTTCTGTCTGTAATAAAGCCCTTTTGTAGGGAAAATCTCATTCTGATTGACTGGGCCTGGCTCACCAGTGGGTTGGCCTGACTGCCAAGTGGGTGGTCCTATGCCCTCCCAGGCCCACCCATGGCTGCGCCCCTTCCCAGTCATGTGAAATCCATAGATTAGGGCCTAATTTTTTTTTTTATATTGACTTATTTCCTTATATGAACTGTAAATCAGTAAAAGCCTTATCGGAAGAATTGTGGGAGTGTTTATGTAATTTAAGTTTAAGAAATATAATCGGAACAGCAGGTGACATGGGCTTTTTTGACAGATTCTTTAAACCTTGACTCGTTGTCAGATACAGTCCTTCGATACGAGATACTAGAAGTCTTCAGAACGTTCTTGAGCGGTCCTTTAACCCCTAACCTTTAAACTCTAACCCCTGACCTCTTATCTCCAGAAGAACGAGCGAAGAAGCTGCGCAGTACGATCCGGCGGAGCACGGAGACGGGCATCGCTGTGGAGATGAGGAACCGAGTCACGCGACAGGGCAGCAAGGAGTCCACCGACGGCAGCACCAACTCCAACAGCTCCGACGGAACGTACGTTACTAACTAATACTACCTTAATACTACACTATACTACATTATACTACATTACACTATTCTATGTCAGCAAGTAGTCCACTGACGGCAGCACCAACAGCTCTGACGCAACGTATGTTACTCATATACTACTAGTTATGTAACTGTTTTATGTACTGCCTGTACCCAACGGCCCACCTCTGTACCCAACGGCCCACCTCTGTACCCAACGGCCCACCTCTATACCCAACGGCCCACCTCTGTACCCAACGGCCCACCTCTGTACCCAACGGCCCACCTCTGTACCCAACGGCCCACCTCTATACCCAACGGCCCACCTCTATACCCAACGGCCCACCTCTGTACCCAACGGCCCACCTCTATACCCAACGGCCCACCTCTATACCCAACGGCCCACCTCTGTACCCAACGGCCCACCTCTATACCCAACGGCCCACCTCTGTACCCAACGGCCCACCTCTGTACCCAACGGCCCACCTCTGTACCCAACGGCCCACCTCTGTACCCAACGGCCCACCTCTGTACCCAACGGCCCACCTCTGTACCCAACGGCCCACCTCTGTACCCAACGGCCCACCTCTGTACCCAACGGCCCACCTCTGTACCCAACGGCCCACCTCTATACCCAACGGCCCACCTCTGTACCCAACGGCCCACCTCTATACCCAACGGCCCACCTCTGTACCCACCCAACGGCCCACCTCTATACCCACCCAACGGCCCACCTCTATACCCAACGGCCCACCTCTATACCCAACGGCCCACCTCTGTACCCAACGGCCCACCTCTGTACCCAACGGCCCACCTCTGTACCCAACAGCCCACCTCTGTACCCAACAGCCCACCTCTGTACCCAACGGCCCACCTCTGTACCCAACGGCCCACCTCTGTACCAAACGGCCCACCTCTGTACCCAACGGCCCACCTCTGTACCACTAGAGCTATGGTTCAGTCCATGTTGTAGCCCTCACTGTTTCCTGCTACACTACTGCTACTTGTCATTAAACGGCCATCCATCCATCTATCCATCACTCATTCTCTCTCTCTCTCTCTCTCTCTCTCTCTCTCTCTCTCTCTCTCTCTTTCTCTCTCTCTCTCTCTCTCTCTCTCTCTCTCTCTCTCTCTCTCTCTCTCTCTCTCTCTCTCTCTCTCTCTCTCGCTCTCTCTCTTTCTTTCTCTCTCTAGGTTTATCTTCCCCCCTACTCGTATGGGTCCAGAGAGCCAGTTTAGTGATTTCCTGGATGGACTAGGCCCCGCCCAGATCGTAGGCCGACAGACACTAGCCACACCCTCCATGGGTAAGTCAGATCATTGGAGTCTCTCTGTCTGAAAACAGCTTCTGTGATGTGATAATATATGCCATTATGCCTTTACTATAGTGTATATATCTCCTCCCCCCTCTGTGTTTGCTGATCATAAAATACCAGATGGTGTATGAATATGGGGATGGCTCCACATTAGATAGCAGACGGTGTATGAATATGGGGATGGCCCCACATTAGATAGCAGACGGTGTATGAATATGGGGAGGGCCCCACATTAGATACCAGACGGTGTATGAATATGGGGATGGCTCCACATTAGATAGCAGACGGTGTATGAATATGGGGATGGCCCCACATTAGATAGCAGACGGTGTATGAATATGGGGATGGCCCCACATTAGATAGCAGACGGTGTATGAATATGGGGATGGCCCCACATTAGATACCAGACGGTGTATGAATATGGGGATGGCCCCACATTAGATACCAGACGGTGTATGAATAGGGGGAGGGCCCCACATTAGATACCAGACGGTGTATGAATATGGGGATGGCCCCACATTAGATACCAGACGGTGTATGAATATGGGGATGGCTCCACATTAGATACCAGACGGTGTATGAATATGGGGATGGCCCCACATTAGATACCAGACGGTGTATGAATATGGGGATGGCTCCACATTAAATACCAGATGGTGTATGAATATGGGGATGGCTCCACATTAGATACCAGACGGTGTATGAATATGGGGATGGCTCCACATTAGATACCAGACGGTGTATGAATATGGGGATGGCTCCACATTAGATACCAGACGGTGTATGAATATGGGGATGGCTCCACATTAGATACCAGACGGTGTATGAATATGGGGATGGCCCCACATTAGATACCAGACGGTGTATGAATATGGGGATGGCCCCACATTAGATACCAGACGGTGTATGAATATGGGGATGGCTCCACATTAGATACCAGACGGTGTATGAATATCGGGATGGCTCCACATATCCTTCCAGATGTTTTTTTTTTTTAATGAATTAAAAGGTAAATAAATATAAGTATTCTATGTCTAAATCACTTGGTAAATCAGTGAGGACAGTGGAACAGACGTTATAACAGACTGGAAGCGTTCTGTCTCTCCCTACTGATCAACACTGGTACTGCAGGCTGAGACTACACTTTCTGATCAGATACTGCATCATAACAGGGCCAGAATAATAATATAATAATAATATGCCATTTAGCAGACGCTTTTATCCAAAGCGACTTACAGTCATGCGTGCATACATTTTTTGTGTATGGGTGGTCCCGGGGATCGAACCCACTACCTTGGCGTTACAAGCGCCGTGCTCTACCAGCTGAGCTACAGAGGACCACAAAAAAAGAATGTGACCTGATCTGACCTGGAGAAAGGGGGCCCAGTTCTGGCCTATAACTAGGCCCAGAGCTTTTCCTGGCCAGGTTACATGCTAAGTAAAATCATCTGTCCCCTAAACATGAGGAGTGTATGTAAAGTGTGTGTGTAACAAGTGTGTGTTTTCCAACTGTAGGTGACATCCATGTGGGTATGGTGGACAGAGGCCAGCTAGAGGTGGAGGTCAACCGGGCCAGAGGACTGACCCCTAAACCAGGGTCAAAGAACATCCCAGGTACAATACAAACCTACATAACTTTATTGTTCATCCCAGGCACAATACAAACCTACATAACTTTATTGTTCATCCCAGGCACAATACAAACCTACATAACTTTATTGTTCATCCCAGGTACAATACAAACCTACATAACTTTATTGTTCATCCCAGGTACAATACAAACCTACATAACTTTATTGTTCATCCCAGGTACAATACAAACCTGCATAACTTTATTGTTCATCCCAGGTACAATACAAACCTACATAACTGTATTGTTCATCCCAGGTACAATACAAACCTACATAACTTTATTGTTCATCCCAGGTACAATACAAACCTGCATAACTTTATTGTTCATCCCAGGTACAATACAAACCTACATAACTTTATTGTTCATCCCAGGTATAATACAAACCTACATAACTTTATTGTTCATCCCAGGTACAATACAAACCTACATAACTTTATTGTTCATCCCAGGTTTAATACAAACCTACATAACTTTATTGTTCATCCCAGGTACAATACAAACCTACATAACTTTATTGTTCATCCCAGGTACAAAACAAACCTACATTCCTTTATTGTTCATCACAGGTACAATACAAACCTACATAACTTTATTGTTCATCCCAGGTACAATACAAACCTACATAACTTGATTATAAAGAAAGGAGGACCAAGGCTCTTCATATAATTAATTTAAATGCCTTTATTTGTATGACATGTTCAATGGAACAAAGATTTTAAAACTCTGACACGTTTCGGCTACAATAATACAATGTTATATTTTTTAACAAAGCATTTACCGATCAACCCTGACTGAAGAGGGAGTGGTTACAGAATACACAATACTATACATTCAGAAGTGAAATAGATATGTTATCAAAATACACATTAAGGTTAAAATTATTAGCACTATTAGAAAAGCCAAAGTAGTTGTAGCCTTGAATAGGAGGGCAAAATGGTGAGAGATAAAAAATTTTTAGTACACTAGATCACAGCAAACACGGATCACAAGCAGTCCAAACATAGCAGAGGACAATAAGGCAATGTGTCCACTAGATGGCAGCAAAGGGACCTCTCACGACCCTACAGGAATGTTGAGAAATCCATATCTTTATTTAAACCAGAGTACTTAGTGGCTCTGTAGTTTGAAAATCCCAAAACGTTCCCTTTGGTTTAGCTGTTTAAGACATGATCAATACCCCGGAACATGATCAATACCCGTAGCTTGTAGGGAGGAAGGGTCACCATGGTGTAAGGACTTGTAGTGCCTTGCCATGGGGTAGTCTTCATTGCCTACCCGCATGGCGTACTTGTGTTCCGCTAAGCGGTCTGGAAGGCATCTCTTTGTCTGACCAACACCTCGCACTGTGGACATTCCAATCTGTAGGTGACATGAGTGCTTTTACTGTTAATAAAATGCTTGACTTGATACCCATGTTAGAAGCTGTGTCAACAAAATACTTTTTATGTGCAATATTTCTGCGATGGTTGCACTTGTATCATTTGAAAGAGCCCCTGGGTTTGTGGTCTAGCCAAGTCTTTTGAGAGTCACCAGGAAGGTACATTCTACAATTTAGGGGTTCAACAAGTGTTCTTCTAAGATCCTCAAAGTTCTTCGAAGAACCTTAGGGTTCTTGCACTCTGAGAAATAAAGGTTCCTGGAGGATCCTTTAGGGGTTCTTCAAATTGAAACTTTGGGGGAACCCCTATAAGTTCTTCAAAGAAACCCTTTTAATGGATAATCAAATAACCTTTTGAAGAACCTTTTGGGGTTAATATTTGAAGTACTCCAGGTTTCTGTTATATTCATCAGAGGTGTAGGGAGGGTGAAGTCTGTGAATCCAAAAAATAGTAATTATACAGATGTTTAACAAAACATGCACACGACAGCATTCATACCTTGGTTTTTGTGGTAAATGAAAAAAAATGAACTGTTTTGATAATGGTTTTCATACACATACAGTGGGGAGAACAAGTATTTGATACACTGCCGATTTTGCAGGTTTTCCTACTTACAAAGCCTGTAGAGGTCTGTAATTTTTATCATAGGTACACTTCATCTGTGAGAGACGGAATCTAAAACAAAAATCTAGAAAATCACATTGTATGATTTTTAAGTAATTAATTTGTATTTTATTGCATGACATAAGTATTTAATACATCAGAAAAGCAGAACTTGGGGAATTGGAGGGACGCCATGTGCGACTGACGTGTTTTCCGTTTGCTCCCGTGGTATTTTTAAAATTTATGTGAATTTTGCAGCAAAACCGTATTTATTTTCATATATTATTTTGGTGATCCCTTCCCGTAAAAACCAAGACTACTTTACTTCCAAATATCAGCATGTCGACGAAACATAAGGCCAAAAACATGACTTTGAGAAAACCCGGCCTACAAGACACACTCTCATCACCGCCCTCCCCTGAGCCTGACGACCCGGGGGACTGATACTCTACCCGGAGGGGCGGCAGCCTGGCGGCGCTGAAGTGAACATTCTCGAGGCCATCAAACTACTACGCTCTGAGATAGTTGAAATGAAAACGGAGGTGGTTGCTACGATTGAGGCCCGAATAAAGGAGGTTTCTGATACTTTAAAAGCAGATCTAACCATCCTGCGGAACGAGACGGTGCCGGCAATCGCATCACTCAAAACAACAATGGAGTCGCACACTACAACGATTGCAGCACTGGAGACCTTCGCTACAAATGTCTCCGACTTAACTACATCCCTGGAGGCTGACGTGAAACGCCTAGCTGCGGACTTGAAAAAGGTGAAGGAGAGCTGTGTAAGTTTGGAGGGATTCTCTCGCCGCAATAACCTGAGACTGGTATCAGTCCCAGAGTCAGCGGAAATGCCTCGCGCCACGGATTTCGTTTCTGGGCTGCTGAAGGATGTTCTAGCCTTGGATGAAAAGCCCCTGATTGATCGTGCCCACCGGTCGCTGCGCCCAAAGCCCCGGGATGGGGAGAGGCCCCGTGACATAATTCTTCGAGTGCACTTTTTCCATGAGAAGATGGAGATTCTCCGACGAGCCCGCAATACCACTCTAAGCTTTCAAGGACAGAGCTTCTCCATCTACCAGGACTACTCCCCCACTGTTTCCAGGCAGCGCGCAGCTTTCGGACAGGCCAAACGACTACTTCGGGACCATCCAGGTGTGAAGTATGGACTGCGATTCCCGGCCCGTTTATGGCTATCTCATGATGGTAAAGACTACACATTTGAATCTCCGGATGAGGCTCTCTCTCACATTCAACGTCACATCAAGAAGTCTTGAACTTGCTCATAGTTCAGCATTGCTAGCGAACTGTGGATAGTAAGTAACCCACCTGTGGTACAACTATGTTTAGCTACAACATGCTAATTTTGTATAGTTGGGGGGTTGGCGTACCCATTCAGGCTTATTTGATGTGATCTAATGTTTTGATCATCTAGTGTGCTTGCCTTACAAGCATTCAGTCATTTTAATCTCATTGTATTGCGGTTTTACTATACTCCTGTGTTTTCTAGGCTGTCTTGCTCACCTATTCAGTTTGTTTACATAGTGTCTCAGTGACTCAAAATATTCTTGGTTATTTGCTTACTGCATCCGTTTGCATTGACCCAGTAAACAGTAAATGCTTCCCGAGGCGACACGTTTTTTTGGGGGTCTTCACTTAAATTTTAAGGCTCAGAGCGTCATTTATGCCCAGCAAGCGTTAAACGTTGCGCACACGTAGTTTTTTTGGTCTTGGTTGTAAGTTGTCTCAGCATTCAACTAGACAACTATTATAATAATAATTTATTATCTTTTTTGATTGTCTTACTACGATTTCCTTACTTCAAATTAGGTTTTCGGCTGAGAGCCGTTACACATTCTATTTATTTTCTTTATTTTCTCTCTCAAATGCCTGTTATAAGACTGGGAATATAATTATAATTATATACATCTACAAGTGGTGCTTTTGTAATTTCGTCTGCACAAGGGATTCACCTTAATTTCTTTTATTTAAAAAATGATTATCTCTTTTTGCTGTTTGATCCACTAACAAAACACGACTTTAAAGAGCGGGACTGTGGGTTTAGGTTTAAGACCGCACTCTCACAGACATACTGTGCGAAGAGAACATGCTCTATTTAGGCTTGTACCTCGTTTGGGGAGGTACTGTCTGGGATGGGGGGGGGGGGGGGGGGGGAGGGGTTGAATTGTTCAGTTCTAATGTTGTCATTCTGTCTTTTTTGTTTTTTTTTCGGTACTTTTTCTCAACATCTACCACCGTACATTATTACTCTGAGACAAGTTATTCTGGGGTTTCTGGGCGCTCATTGCTTTTCCATTCTATGCTCTAATGACGGGGTTGTATAACGGGAATGCCCAGAGGGGCCGAAACAATGCGATCAAATACATTTCGTGGAACACCAAAGGGGTTAATAACCCAGTGAAACGTAAGAGGGTGTTGACACACTTAAAGGGTTTGAATGCAAATGTTGCATTTCTACAAGAGACTCACTTGAGGACTGGTGAGCACTTTAGGATGCGTAGGGACTGGGTTGGTCAAGTGTTCCACTCTAACTTTCATAGTAAATCAAGAGGGGCTGCCATTTTGGTTGATAAAGTCACTCCCTTTGTAGCTTCTGAGGTTATCGCTGATCCTAAGGGACGATACGTCATAGTAACCGTAAACTGTTTTCTACCCCTCTTGTTTTGGCTAGTGTTTATGCTCCCAATTGGGATGACACAAGTTTCATTTCTTCCTTTTTGTCTGCTATACCCAATTTAGATTCTCATTTATTGATTTTAGGGGGGATTTCAACTGCAAAATGTCCCCAGTTCTTGACAAGTCCTCACGAACAACTACAGGCCCATCTAAATGTGCCCTACTTATTCAAGCCTTTCTTCAGAAATATGCCATGTTTGAGGCCTGGCGTTTCCTACATCCTACAGATAGACAGTATTCCTTTTATTCTCATGTTCATCAAACATACTCCCGGATTGATTACTTCTTTTTGGACAAAAAACTTTTGCCTAACCTTCGGCAGTGTACTTACAAGAGTATTGTTATTTCGGACCATTCACCATTAGTGCTTGAACTAGAGTTTCCCCAGCGACCTCCTATGTGTTATCAATGGCGTCTTAACCCCATTTTACTCTCAGATAAGGAGTTTGTCAATTTCATTTCTTCTGAAATCACCTTATTCCTAGAAACTAATTCAACACCAGGTATGTCCTGCTCTACCATATGGGAGTCTCTCAAAGCATACCTACGTGGCCAAATTATTTCTTATACAGCCAACCAAAACAGAGTTCGCTCTCAGCGACTTCGGGACCTGAGCGAATCCATAGCCACATTGGATGAGAAGTATGCCACGGTTCCTTCCTCTGATCTGCATAAAGAGCGCCAACTACTCCAATCTGAATTTGATGAGCTTTCTACCAGGCAAGCTGAACAGCTACTCTTGCGAGCTCGGTACAGAGTGTATGAACAAGGCGACAAGGCCAGTAAACTCCTTGCACATCAGATCCGTAAATCTGAGGCCTCACGTTTAATCCCACAAATAAGGACCCCGTCTGGTGCCACCACAGTTATACATAAAGAGATCAATGATCAATTCAAACAATTTTATTCTGCGCTATACACCTCTGAATCCCCTCAAGACCCTTTGCTGATTGATTCCTTCTTTAATGGCCTGAATATGCCTTCAATTGATACAGACACCCATGACTATCTAGAAGAAGAATTTACACCTGAGGAGATTGCAACAGCAGTGTCCGCAATGAAAAGAGGTAAATCACCGGGTCCGGATGGTTTTCCAACCGAATTTTACAGGACGTTTTCTGGTCTGCTTTGCCCGTTCTTGTCTCGACTATTTGCAGAGTGCCTTAATACCTCAAAGCTACCGCCTAGTCTTTATCAAGCTTCAATTTCATTACTATTAAAGAAAAACAAAGACCCTCTGGAATGTGGATCCTTTCGCCCAATCTCGCTTTTAAACTGTGATTACAAATTTTTTTTTCTTTTAGCCATCCGTATGGAAGGCTCGCTGCATCAAGTAATACACTCTGACCAGACTGGCTTTGTGAGAAATAGGCATTTATTTTTCAATATTAGGCGCCTTATGAATATACTGTACTCCCCTGCGTCGGAGGACCCAGAGGTGGTGGTCTCACTTGATGCAGAAAAAGCGTTTGACCGCGTTGAGTGGGATTACCTAACAGCCACCCTTTATAGATTTGGCTTTGGCCCCAAATTCATTGCGTGGATAAAGATTCTTTATTTTTCCCCCATGGCTTCGGTACGGACTAACAACTTGTCCTCTGACTATTTTCCCTTGCACCGCGGATCCAGACAGGGCTGTCCACTCTCCCCCCTTGTTGTTTGCTTTGGCAATCGAACCTCTCGCCATTGCATTACGCTCTAATGATGCCATTCAAGGAATAATCCGGACGGGCTCAGAGCAGAAAGTCTCGCTATATGCGGATGACCTCCTTTTGTTTATCTCTAACCCTGATACCTCATTGCCACGCGCCTTATCTGTTCTTAAAAGGTTTGGATCAATCTCAGGGTACAAGCTGAATCTAGGCAAGAGTGAGCTTTTTCCTGTAAACAAGGCTGCTTTAAAGTGCTCTTTTACAAGCTCTCAGTTTAGGATTGTCCGGGATCAATTCACCTACTTGGGAGTTAAAGTGACAAGGAAATATTCAAATCTGTTTCAGGAAAACTTGGTTGCTCTAGCAGACAGTTTGAAACAATCTTTTGCTTTTTGGAATGCGCTACCTCTTTCTCTTATCGGAAGGATTAATGTCATTAAAATGAGTGTGTTGCCCAAATTTCTATATTTATTTCAATGTCTACCCATTTTTATTCCAAAATCTTTTTTTATTTCACTGGATCAAACATTCATGCATTTTATTTGGGATGGCAAGGTACCACGGATTGGTAGAAAACATTTACAGAAGCCTAAGTCATTGGGGGTTTAGCTCTACCAAATTTTCAGACATACTATTGGGCTGCAAATTTCAGAGCCCTTCTGTACTGGCTGCAGACTGATCCTACTGGCCCTAGACCAATCTGGGTCCAGATGGAGTCTGAATCGTGTAAACCTGCTGCACTTTCTTCTGTGTTGTGCTCGTCTCTCCCAGTGTCCCTAGGCAAAAGGTGTGTCAACCCAATTGTAAAGCAGTCTCTTAAAATTTGGAATCAGTTCCGCTTAGCCTTTGGCCTCCGAGGCTTTTCTCTATCAGGCCCAATCAATCAGAACATTTTATTTCCTCCATCTTTGAATGATGGGGCTTTTGACATCTGGCACTCACTAGGCCTCTCCTCACTAGCCCAATTATTCTTTGATGATACATTTGCCTCTTTTGCTCAGCTACAGGAAAGGTTCAACCTCCCCCCAATCCCACTTTTTCTGCTATCTCCAGACTAGGAACTTTGTCAGAGCTAACACACCTGAATTTCCCCATAGGCCTGTGAATACAGCTATAGAGAGCATCCTGGAGCTGAACAAGCTTCCTAGGGGCGCAATTTCAGATGTATATACAATCATTCATGACTTACAGAACCCTTCTTTGGTGCCTTTAAAGACTCGATGGGAAAAGGATTTGGGGGAGGAACTTGGGGAAGACACCTGGGAATCTGTGCTGCGCAGGGTGCATTCGTCCTCTTTTAGCACTAGACACAGCCTCATTCAATTCAAGGTGGTTCACCGTATCCACTGGTCTGGGGCCAGACTTGGAAGAATATTCTCTGATTTTGATCCTACCTGTGTCAGATGTAAAATTGAACCGGCCACACTGTTGCATATGTTCTGGGGCTGTCATAAACTGTCAGGTTTCTGGGAATTAATATTTAAATGTTTCTCTGATATATATAACACTGTTATAGATCCCTCTCCCCTTACAGCCCTTTTTGGAGTACTGCCCATAAGCACCCCCTGTCAAGAATCCAGTCGGACACTGTTGCTTATACAACTCTTTTAGCTAGACGGCTAATACTACAGAACTGGAAGATGGCAGCTCCCCCATCTTATAAATATTGGGTGAGAGATGTGTTGTGCTCTCTGAAACTAGAAAAAAATTAAATTCAATTCACGTGGGAACCCCAAACTGTTTAATGAGGCTTGGGCTCCATTCCGGTCTTACTTTAAACAGTCCATCCTCGGATAGCATTCCTATTAAAACCAAAATAAGTCTGTATTTGACCCCCTGTGACTTAGGGGTTGGATGAGCATTTCTCTGTGTTTTTTTCTGGGGTGGGGGTGGGGGGCATTAAGGTTGATGTGCTTATTGATTGTGACCTGCGGATGCCTTGTTCATCTCGCCCGGGCAGAGACTAAGGTGTGAGCTTGTTTTTCCCAGTTATTTTTATTTTTTAATTCTGTTCACGCCTACATAAAATTATCAATATTCATTTTTTATTTTAAAGCATTGTAACTTTTTATTTTTGGTCCAGTGGATGATTGGTCTGTGGCCTTGACTGTCTGTGAGTGGTTGCATTTCTCCACCCCATCCCTTAACTGTTTACAGGAACAATGGTGAGGTGTTTGCTCTGTCCCTATACTATAGATTGCCCTTTAACCTTTTGTAGCCTTCTGCCTGGTGTGTTTAACTTGTCTAAAGTATGGTATCTTTAAAGTTATTATTATTATTATTATTATTTTTTATTATTTTTTTATTTTTTTTATTTTATATATGTATTATTTGTACTTTTGTCTAGTTGAGTATATTATTTATATTGCTTTGTCTTGTCTGTGTGTGTGTAAAACTTAATAAACAGAGTTCTCAAAAAAAAAAAGAAAAGCAGAACTTAATATTTGGTACAGAAACATTTGTTTGCAATTACAGAGATCATACGTTTCCTGTAGGTCTTGACCAGGTTTGCACACACTGCAGCAGGGATTTTGGCCCACTCCTCCATACAGACCTTCTCCAGATCCTTCAGGTTTCGGGGCTGTCGCTGGGCAATACGGACTTTCAGCTCCCTCCAAAAATGTTCTATTGGGTTCAGGTCTGGAGACTGGCTAGGCCACTCCAGGACCTTGAGATGCTTCTTACGGAGCCACTCCTTAGTTGCCCTGGCTGTGTGTTTCGGGTCTTTGTCATGCTGGAAGACCCAGCCATGACCCATCTTCAATGCTCTTACTGAGGGAAGGAGGTTGTTGGCCAAGATCTCGCGATACATGGCCCCATCCATCCTCCTCTCAATGCGGTGCAGTCGTCCTGTCCCCTTTGCAGAAAAGCATTCCCAAAGAATGATGTTTCCACCTCCATGCTTCACGGTTGGGATGGTGTTCTTGGGGTTGTACTCATCCTTCTTCTTCCTCCAAACACGGCGAGTGGAGTTTAGACCAAAAAGCTATATTTTTGTCTCATCAGACCACATGACCTTCTCCCATTCCTCCTCTGGATCATCCAGATGGTCATTGGCAAACTTCAGACGGGCCTGGACATGCGCTGGCTTGAGCAGGGGGACCTTGCGTGCGCTGCAGGATTTTAATCCATGACGGCGTAGTGTGTTACTAATGTTTTTCTTTGAGACTGTGGTCCCAGCTCTCTTCAGGTCATTGACCAGGTCCTGTCGTGTAGTGCTGGGCTGATCATTCCTCATGATCATTGATGCCCCACGAGGTGAGATCTTGCATGGGGCCCCAGACCGAGGGTGATTGACCGTCATCTTGAATTTCTTCCATTTTCTAATAATTGCGCCAACAGTTGTTGCCTTCTCACCAAGCTGCTTGCCTATTGTCCTGTAGCCCATCCCAGCCTTGTGCAGGTCTACAATTTTATCCCTGATGCCCTTACACAGCTCTCTGGTCTTGGCCATTGTGGAGAGGTTTGAGTCTGTTTGATTTAGTGTGTGGACAGGTGTCTTTTATACAGGTAACAAGTTCAAACAGGTGCAGTTAATACAGGTAATGAGTGGAGAACAGGAGGGCTTTTTAAAGAAAAACTAACAGGTCTGTGAGAGCCGGAATTCTTACTGGTTGGTAGGTGATCAAATACTTATGTCATGCAATAAAATGCAAATTAATTAATTAAAAATCATACAATGTGATTTTCTGGATTTCTGTTTTAGATTCCGTCTCTCACAGCTGAAGTGTACCTATGATAAAAATTACAGACCTTTACATGCTTTGTATGTAGGAAAACCTGCAAAAACGGCAGTGTATCAAATACTTGTTCTCCCCACTGTACCTTGTCCATAATGTAGAGGCCTATGGGATTTCCATAGAAGGGAGGAAGATGGTACATGTGATCTGCATAACATACCAAAACCAATTGACATACCTTTGTATGCCTCCTCGTCTGTATACCTGCAGACACAAACACAAAAGTGAGCAGTTCAGTCATCTGCACCCAATACAGCAAGCCTTCAGCATATTCTTATAGCCTACATAATCTTACCTCTTTGTTGATTGTTGAACTAAGGAGGTTCCTCGATGAACCCCACCTCCTATGGGGTTCTTGGAAGAACCTTTTGGGGGGCAATTTTCAGTGCCAAGAACCCTAAGGATCTTCGATTAAATTTGAGGATCTTAGAAGAACCATTGTTGAACCCCTAATTTTTAAAGTGTGGCACTGAAAATTACCCCCAAAAGGTT
Source organism: Coregonus clupeaformis (assembly GCF_020615455.1). Classification (NCBI taxonomy): domain Eukaryota; kingdom Metazoa; phylum Chordata; class Actinopteri; order Salmoniformes; family Salmonidae; genus Coregonus; species Coregonus clupeaformis. The sequence goes on along the minus strand of NC_059208.1, from coordinate 60,194,935 downwards.
CTTCCAAGAACCACGGAGCAGGTGAGGTTAATCGAGGAACCTCCTTAGTTGGTGGGGGTTCTTGCAGGAACCTAACTGCCCAACATAAACATTTGGATTTGAAAGGACAGCAGGTGCAGAAACTTAACGAAACATTTTAAGATCTCCTCAATTTAAGGTGAGATTTGTCCCTTGTATGATCTAAATTGATATTGTTTTATGATGATACCATCTATCTTTTCATATTTGTGCAAATCTTTCTAAAACAGAAAATGGACACAATTCAATGGATATCAATCAACAAAGAGGTAAGACTATGTAGGCTATAAGAAGATCACCATCTTCCTCCCTTCTATGGAAATCCCACAGGCCTCTACATTATGGAAATCCCACAGGCCTCTACATTATGGACATCCCACAGGCCTCTACATTATGGAAATCCCACAGGCCTCTACATTATGGACATCCCACAGGCCTCTACATTATGGAAATCCCACAGGCCTCTACATTATGGAAATCCCACAGGCCTCTACATTATGGAAATCCCACAGGCCTCTACATTATGGAAATCCCACAGGCCTCTACATTATGGAAATCCCACAGGCCTCTACATTATGGAAATCCCACAGGCCTCTACATTATGGAAATCCCACAGGCCTCTACATTATGGAAATCCCACAGGCCTCTAAATTATGGAAATCCCACAGGCCTCTACATTATGGAAATCCCACAGGCCTCTACATTATGGAAATCCCACAGGCCTCTACATTATGGAAATCCCACAGGCCTCTACATTATGGAAATCCCACAGGCCTCTACATTATGGAAATCCCACAGGCCTCTACATTATGGAAATCCCACAGGCCTCTACATTATGGAAATCCCACAGGCCTCTACATTATGGACAAGGTATGTGTATGAAAACCATTAACAAAACAGTTCATTTTTTTCATTTCTTTTTCATTAACCACAAAGTTAAACCAAGGTATGAATGCTGTTGTGTGCATGTTTTGTTAAACACCTGTACAATTAATTTTTTTGGGATTCACAGACTTCACCCTCCCTACACCTCTGATGAATATAACAGGAAACCTGTTCGATCACCATGCACTGCAAAATCATTCTGGCTATGGATACGGAGAACATCAACACATTAACATCAACACGCCAGAGGATATACCCATTGGACCTGCTGGGAGTTT
>NC_059208.1:60141254-60188754 GCF_020615455.1 Coregonus clupeaformis | reverse complement strand
TGATTAGTTCCTGTACAACCAGTAGATGACATCTGATTAGTTCCTGTACAACCAGTAGATGACATCTGATTAGTTCCTGTACAAGCTCAAACTCAAAACATATTGTGATCTCATTTACTGATGTGGACATGTTATCCTGGTCAACAGTTTTGCATATCGTCATGGGATCTGTTCTGGACACACTGGTCTCTCACTGGTCCGGTCTCTTAGGGCACTGCTTAAATCATCCCTCTCTAATTTGTTATTGAGTACGGTTACATGCACGCAATAATGTGATTATTGTGAATAGTCAGATTAATATAATAGTTCGTTAAATGTTAAGAACAATTTCCCTAATAATCCTGTTTACATTGACACCTCTGAAATCAGGCTGCCTGATGGGACTGCAGAAAATCGGCAGTCAAAATAAACGTTCTCCCACGTCGACCAGTGACCATGCTATGCTTGGGAAGCCTATTTGATTCTGAGTTCGGACATATAGCGTTTGTATGTGAAAACTATTTCTAAGCTGCATACTTTCAGTTTTTCCGAACTCACTTCACTCGTACTTAAGAGGGAGGCTTTCACTGCTGGTGCTGGCACTGACACACATGCGCAGATCAAATACAGCGCTGGAACGCCGATTTAAGATGTTCACGTGTCCTAATAATTCTAAAGATTGCTCAGAAAATCAGCGTATGCTTACTTCGATTTTGACCTTACGCCCGATTAAGATAAGCAGAGTAATGTGTTTACAAGCTTTTTCCATACTCTGTCTTTCCATATTCAGTTTCATATCTAATTATTAGTGTGCATGTAAACATACTCAATGTTTCTAATGTTTTTTTGGTTTTTTGTTGGCCACACTGACAAACTTCCAAAACGAAAAATATTTCTACAAATGTTGTTAATATTGTTAGCATTGCATGGTACGTTTGATTAACCGAATTTCAGTTCAGTCAAATTTGTCACATGCTTTCTTGGGGACATTGTACACACACACACAAAATAATGACATGAAGGATTTCTATAAGCAGTCTCTGTACCTTTTATTTTGTGACCAGGACGAATATCATTGAGACCAAACATGCCCCTTTAAGATGGAGACTGTCATACAGTAAACACTCTTTATTGGTTCTGTAGACACTGGCCATTGGAACCTGGTTCTGTAGACACTGGCCATTGGAACCTGGTTCTGTAGACACTGGCCATTGGAACCTGGTTCTGTAGACACTGGCCATTGGAACCTGGTTCTGTAGAGACTGGCCATTGGAACCTGGTTCTGTAGACACTGGCCATTGGAACCTGGTTCTGTAGACACTGGCCATTGGAACCTGGTTCTGTAGACACTGGCCATTGGAACCTGGTTCTGTAGAGACTGGCCATTGGAACCTGGCTCTGTAGACACTGGCCATTGGAACCTGGTTCTGTAGAGACTGGCCATTGGAACCTGGTTCTGTAGACACTGGCCATTGGAACCTGGTTCTGTAGACACTGGCCATTGGAACCTGGTTCTGTAGACACTGGCCATTGGAACCTGGTTCTGTAGAGACTGGCCATTGGAACCTGGTTCTGTAGACACTGGCCATTGGAACCTGGTTCTGTAGACACTGGCCATTGGAACCTGGTTCTGTAGACACTGGCCATTGGAACCTGGTTCTGTAGAGACTGGCCATTGGAACCTGGTTCAGTAGACACTGGCCATTGGAACCTGGTTCTGTAGACACTGGCCATTGGAACCTGGTTCTGTAGACACTGGCCATTGGAACCTGGTTCTGTAGACACTGGCCATTGGAACCTGGTTCTGTAGACACTGGCCATTGGAACCTGGTTCTGTAGACACTGGCCATTGGAACCTGGTTCTGTAGACACTGGCCATTGGAACCTGGTTCTGTAGACACTGGCCATTGGAACCTGGTTCTGTAGACACTGGCCATTGGAACCTGCTGTGGAGAGACACAGACAAAGACATTCCGGAACACTTTAAACTCTGTTCGAGAATAGCATTTGAAATTCTTATCAAATTTCTTATCCCACAGTTTTGTCAGCACTTTACCGTTATTTGATTTTTGATTTTTTTAGAGAAACAAAAAAACGAAGTGTTGATTGTTGTATTTAGTCAGGGCTATGGAGCACTTCTTCTCTGTATCAGTGAGTGATGTACGGTCATGTTTATGAAGTAATTTTAAATGTACTCTATTCATATCTATTTTGTGGACAGCTGGCATGATGTATCTGTATTTGCAAGTTTTCTTCAACAAAATGCATGACTGACTGCTGATAGAAACAATCATATGTTTATTGGAAAGAAGAGAGGAATGAAGAAAAAAAGATGAAGTATTTATTAAAACTAAACTTATATTGAAATTGTATAACTGTATAAATGAGAACAAGAAGAACCCTGTTCACAGCTGGATCTTAAGTCCTATTGAGCTATGGAAAATTAGCTATTGATATTTTGTGATTGGGAACTTGTATGATGTTCTATTTGTCCAATAACTATATGTTGAGTAGCTAGTAGCTACACAATGTTAACAACATAACTTGATAATTTGAGGTTTAAAAAGAGGAAGAGTGTGAATGCATGAACATGTATGTATACCCCAATGTATAGATACTGTACAATTTCAAAGAACAGTGCCTTGCAAAAGTATTAAGCCCCCTTCGCGTTTTTCTTATTTTGTTGCATTACAACCTGTAATTTAAAATTGATTTTTATTTGGATTTCATGTAATGGACATAAACAAAATAGTCCAAATTGGTTAAGTGAAATTAAAAAAATAACTTGTTTAAAAGAATTCTACAAAATAAATAACGGAAAAGTGGTGCGTGCCTATGTATTCACCCCCTTTGCTATGAAGCCCCTAAATAAGATCTGGTGCAACCAATTACCTTCAGGAGTCACATAATTTGTTAAATAAAGTCCACCCCTGTGTTCAATCTAAGTGTTACATGATCTGTCACATGATCTAAGTATATATACACCTGTTCTGAAAGGCCCCAGAGTCTGCAACACCACTAAGCAAGGGGCACCACCAAGCAAGCGGCACCATGAAGACCAAGGAGCTCTCCAAATAGGTCAGGGACAAAGTTGTGGAGAAGTACAGATCAGGGTTGGGTTATAAAAAAATATCCTAATCTTTGAACATCCCACGGAGCACCATTAAATCCATTATTAAAACATTTAAAGAATATGGCACCACAACAAACCTGCCAAGAGAGGGCCGCCCACCAAAACTCACGGACCAGGCAAGGAGGGCATTAATCAGAGAGGCAACAAAGAGACCAAAGATAACCCTGAAGGAGCTGCAAAGGACCACTTTAAGCCGTACACTCCACAGAGCTGGACTTTATGGAAGAGTCACCAGAAAAAAGCCATTGCTTAAAGAAAAAAATAAGCAAACACGTTTGGTGTTCGCCAAAAGGCATGTGGGAGACTCCCCAAACATATGGAAGAAGGTACTCTGGTCAGATGAGACTAAAATTGAGCTTTCTGGCCATCAAGGAAAACGCTATGTCTGGCGCAAACCCAACACCTCTCATCACCCCGAGAACACCATCCCCACAGTGAAGCATGGTGGTGGCAGCATCATGCTGTGTGGATGTTTTTCATCGGCAGGGACTGGGAAACTGGTCAGAATTGAAGAAATGATGGATGGCGCTAAATACAGAGAAATTCTTGAGGGAAACCTGTTTCAGTCTTCCAGATATTTGAGACTGGGACGGAGGTTCACCTTCCAGCAGGACAATGACCCTAAGCATACTGCTAAAGCAACACATGAGTGGTTTAAGGGGAAACATTTAAATGTCTTGGAATGGCCTAGTCAAAGCTCAGACCTCAATCCGATTGAGAATCTGTGGTATGACTTAAAGATTGCTGTACACCAGCGGAACCCATCCAACTTGAAGGAGCTGGAGCAGTTTTGCCTTGAAGAATGGGTAAAAATCCCAGTGACTAGATGTGCCAAGCTTATAGAGACATACCCCAAGATACTTGAGCTGTAATTGCTGCAAAAGGTGGCTCTACAAAGTATTGAGTTTGGGGGGGTGAATAGTTATGCAGGCTCAAGTTTTCTGTTATTATGTCTTATTTCTTGTTTGTTTCACCCCCAAAAAATATTTTGCATCTTCAAAGTGGTAGGCATGTTATGTAAATCAAATGATACAAACCCCCCCCAAAAAAATCTATTTCAATTCCAGGTTGTAAGGCAACAAAATAGGAAAAAATGCCAAGGTGGGTGAATACTTCCGCAAGCCACTGTATATAAGGTGTTTTCCAAATGTGTCTAAATATACGCCATTCTTGGTACCAAACGGTGACAGGGCAGTGTTGACATATTGCTTTCCTCCAAAAGTATAGTAGTGATTTTGTCTTTGCTTGAACTATGTGATGTTTATTAAGTCAAAGGTCAGAAAGAAGGGTCAAAGGTCATATGCTAGCTATTGAAAAACGTGTAGTTATTTGTTATTAGGTCACCTGTAAACTCTACTAGAGTTGTGGCACAATTACCTGATAGTAGAAAACCCAAGCATTGATATATGCTGAGTTGCAGACATGGTCAGACACTGTTACATTGGTTTGCTTTACTTTACAGTCAACTATTTACCTGGTATGTTTACATGGTCAAATGTTGGGTTTATTTGGTACCAGTAACACCAATGTTTAGAATGATTTTAATGATTAAATACCATGCAGAAAAACTGGTTTAACAGAAAGCATCAAGACTGTTAAAGGGAAACAACAGGACTGTTAGGTGAAAGCAACAGGACTGTTAGGTGAAAGCAACAGGACTGTTAGGTGAAGTAAAGCACCAAGACTGTTAAAGTAAAGCAACATGACTGTAAAGTGAAGCAACAGGACTGTAAAGTGAAGCACCAAGACTGTAAAGTGAAACCCCAAGACTGTAAAGTGAAGTACCAAGACTGTAAAGTGAAGCACCAAGACTGTAAAGTGAAGCAACAGGACTGTAAAGTGAAGCACCAAGACTGTAAAGTGAAGCAACAGGACTGTAAAGTGAAGCAACATGACTGTAAAGTGAAGCAACAGGACTGTAAAGTGAAGCAACAGGACTGTTAAAGTAAAGCAACAGGACTGTAAAGTGAAGCAACAGGACTGTAAAGTGAAGCACCAAGACTGTTAAAGTGAAGCAACAGGACTGTAAAGGAAAGTGTTTTATGTATCAGGTAGAGAAGCTCTGCTGAAAGAAGATGATGGCCTTTGTGAGTGAGTGAGTGGAGCTGGGTGACGCCATGACCTGAGTCCTCGTCAGAAGGATGACCCTGGCACACCCCCCAGATGGATTGATGGAGTAGGGTGAAGTTGTCCCTAGACACTGATTTTGATTCAGTTTATCATTTCCCCCATTAATGGTTAAGGTTAGGATTGGGGGTATGGGAAGCTGATCCTGGATCTGTGCCTAGGGGAAACCTCACCCCGGAGCTGGATGGATGGTTGGAGAGTGTTGGTGCCTTCATGCAAGCAGAAAAGGATTGCCAGCACAGGGTTTGATCAGAGTGATTTAGCGAGAAGAAGCATGTGTGTGAGTGTGTGAAAGACTAAAGAGAGGCTGACAATCAGAAAGGGAGAAAGTGGATGGAATTACAGGTAGTTTGCTCGTATTCTCGTGCACGGCTGGCATGTGACGGAATGTTGATGCACCTGAACAGGGAGGTGGAATGAACGGGGTATATTGACTATTTGCAGCTATGCTTTGTCAATGTTGAAGAGCCAGATATGTTATCCTGTGTCTGTTTGGCCACACTTTTAAGATACTACACAATGGACATTGACGATGTCTCCTGTCGTGGTTAAATACGAGACATTTTTATAGAGATGATTTCATTGTTTCGTTTTTTTGTTGTTGCTTGAAATGTAACCGTCCACAAGCTTTGCACTCCTGTGGGATGTTCACTTAGACACGTTCTATATCTTTTCTCAGTGTTTTGAGAGACTTTCTTCATTCAACTGTTTTATATAATGTCTGAAACCAACTACAAATGTATTGTCTTTTGATGAGTATTATACTGAAATTTTATTTTATTTTTGTAACGAGGGGAGAAGAGGAATTTTAGAGGAATTAGTTATGGAGTCACGACTGCAAGGTGACGATGGGAAACGTGTCTTTAGATTCTCGTTATAAATGAGGGCTTGTCCAGTTTACAGTGGCCTTATTTTCTTTAGGAGACGTTGCTCAGCTTTTGTAGCATTGGTACACGGCTGAAAGTTTCAACAAAACAAGTTAAAAAAAAAAAAGTTAACAAACAAAGTATTTCGCTTGAAATACTGTACTGAAGTATCTCTCTGTAAATGTATAGTTTTCTGAATGTATTTCTTAATCATTACACCATATTGAAGTGTAGATTTTTTGTTGTTTGTTTGGTACTGTTTCATTGCAGTCTTTTCTCCAGGCGGACTCACCTGTATTGGTTTATATATTATTATTATTATTATTATTATTATTATTATTATTATTATTATTATTATTATTATTATTATTATTATTATTATTATTATTATTATTATTATTATAGGCTCTATGGTTTGACCTTTAAACTAGGCATGAATAAGACACATGATGTGGTGAAATGGAATGATTTATTTAAATGTTGAATTTAGATTATATCTGATCCCCTGAATCAACCAATGTATTCATTAAGCTGAATTAACCATTTTATTTCTGGAAGCTGATAATACGTGTGCTTTAATACACATTTGTACTTTAGGAAACTTTAAAAATTTTACCGCATGGTTACTTTGAAGAATTTATTGTATTTAGTCTTAATGATATAACGACATGATGATGATAATGATGATATGAATTTAGAAATGCAGCGCCTTCAGTAAGTATTCATACCCCTTTGCGTATTCTACATTTTGTTGTGTTTACAGCCTGAATAAACTAGTTTTTTCTCACCCTTCTACATACAATGCCCCATAATGGCAAAGTGAAAACATGTTTTTAGAAATGTTTTCAAATGTATTGAAAATGAAATACAGAAATATCGCATTTACATAAGTATTCACACCCCTGAGTCAATACATATTAGAATCCCCTTTGGCATTGATTACAGCTGTGAGTCTTTCTGGGTAAGTCTCTAAGAGCTTTGCACACCCGGATTGTATAATGTGTGCTAATTATTCTTTAGAAAATTATTCAAACTCTGTCAAGTTGGTTGTTGATCATTGCTAGACAGCCATTTTCAAGTCTTGCCATATATTTTCATTTCCGATTTAAGTCAAAACTGTAACTAGGCCACTCAGATACATTCAATGTCGTCTTGGTAAGCAACTCCAGTGTATATTTGGCTTTGTGTTTTAGGTTATTGTCCTGCTGAAAGGTGCGTTTGTCTCCAAGTGTCTGTTGGAAAGCAGACTGAACCAGGTTTTTCTCTAGGATTTTGCCTGTGCTTAGCTCTATTCTGTTAATTTTTTTCCAAAAAAAATCTCCCTAGTCTTTGCCGATGACAAGCATACCCATAACATGATGCAGCCATTATGGGGTATTGTGTGTTGGCCAGTGACACAAAATCTAAATGTAATCCATTTTAAATGCAGGCTGTAACACAACACAATGTAAGAAAAGTCAAGGTTGTGTGAATACTTTCTGAAGGCACTCAGCACTGTGTCATGGGAAATCTGTGAAATGCAAGAAATATGAACAATTGTATCTGATGTAGCATGAATTTAGCCTTCCGTCCTACTGATATAGTTTCTTCTTCTGGCAATAATAAAGTATGTTCTTGTGTCGGAGGACTTAGCTATGTCGGTAAGGCCTTGACTAGTAGGGCCGGCCTCAGGTCCCCTACCTCTGACTGTTTTCTATTGCACTACCATGAGGACAAACATCACTACAAGAGTTTGAACGGCGGGGGGGGGGGGTACCCTGGAGTGCTGGGCTCTCCTTTCACAAATCAGGACAACGCCATAAATGTTAACGTAGACGCTGCCGTAGTGTTGAAGAACGAAACACTGGACTAGTCCATTATTTTGAGAGTAGCCCTATGTAATTCAAACTCTGATAACATCTAGTTCAGCAGAATCGTATCGAATAGACAGAGCTTAGCACCATTGACTCCCAAAGCACTCAACCCCACATGATCCATGAGCAAAATCAAAGAAACAAAACAGTCTGCTTGTCAATGTAGCAACCGTCATCAAGGATAAGAATATTGTGTTTCATTTCGTTTTTTTTCCTCTCCAAGCCCACAGAGCAAACTGCTGCTGTAAATGCTGTTTGTCAACATTATGTCACATTTGCTAATCGTTGTTAATCACAGCACAAGTTCCTGAGCAGCCATTTTGTCTGTAAACGTCTGACTGTCTGTCACAAAACACAAATGAGAATCTCACAAAGCCATGTTAGCTTCCCCCTTAACGACGACCTTCATATGACCATCCCCAGCCAGGGAGCAACGCCTCATCTCAAACATGCAGCAATGTAATGCGGAGAAATATTGGAAAAATGTCACAGCAACGTTAATGTTTCTGATAATCTTTTGGTTATTTAGAATATCTAGATTTAAATGCTGCAGCCACACTTATTCACACACATATGAAAAATGTATGCACTCACTAACTGTAAGTCGCTCTGGATAAGAGCGTCTGCTAAATGACTAAAATGTAAACATAAATGTGTGTTGCCCTGCTATCAACTGTAAAGATAGATCCCTAGGTAACATGGTGTGACTTGATCAACAATTGATCAACGAGGCTTTTGGCCAATAGTGTAGTCTTATTAGGTTAATTGGGTTCTAAGGCTGGTGTTGGTAAATGAAGAACTGTCTTTACTTACTGGTGTGGACCGTCGTCTTGACTCCATGAGACATCAAAAGACTAAGTTTGAAAGAGCAAAGCGTTGCAGATTGTCTGATTTGAAGGATGGCAAAGACAAGGATCTGTAATTTTATACCTCAGCTTTGTAAATGTTTTCTATGTGCAGTATTTGATAATGTAAAACTGGTATTTTTGTGGTTTGTATGCTGCAGAATTGATTACTTATTGTGCACGTAGTTTTGTAAGAAAATATTACCAAAAAATAAAATGAATAATACAAAAAAAGGTTTTGGGGATTCAGAAGCCTGTATTTGCATGTCCCTTTAACATCTGGACACAAAGTCAATAAAGTTTGATTTGAATCACTACTTTCTCTGCCCATGATGTCATTGTGTAAGTGATTTCAACTTCCAGGACGTATCGAGGGTGGAGAGAAATATGAATATGAAAATACAGTATTTCAACAAAACATTTTTATTACTTTATTGCTTACTTCTACTAAATATATTTCACAATTTAGATACACAAACAGATGTTTGTCTGAAAATGAAAGAAGCAGATGGAACATAACTAATATACATATTATTCATATAGATTAAGACAAAATATACAGAAAAAAGTTTGTTTGATGATCAAGAAAATACACTGTAACATCCTTATTGACATTTACATTCATTGTGTTTGCTGATATTTTACAAATAAAATCAAATACAAGCAATAAAGGAAAATATATTTCAAGCATACCTAAAGTTTCTCTCACAATGTTTAAAACTGAAGAGGTGTCGTATTGCTATTGACCAAGACACCTATAGAAGGTGATGTCCTCAACTATGGCTGAGATGGCATCTCAATGCTTTTTTTTTTACAGTTTCACTGCATTCCTTTGCAACATCTCTACGGATGAATCAGCTATTGCCTGGACAGTGTTGACCTAAGACAAGGCTACCCAACCATGTTCATGGAGTGCTATTCCTCTGTAGGAATATGTCCAAAGCTAATTTATCACACCTGATTCTACTTACTGCCTGCTCATTGATAGATTAATTTGTATTTTAAGAATAATGACTAAAGGCATTCACCCCAAATACAGTATAAATGTGTGAACGGTGTTAGAGTTATAATGTAGTGTCAACCCACTAACAGAGGGGGGCGGGACTAAACATTCCAGGGTGAAGGGGACTGAGAAAACGGGTTAAAAAAAAGCCTCGTAAAGGTGGGCGGAGCAATGTGCCTTTGTGTGTCAAGGGGTATAAAGCTGTACGTATGTTTTTTGGCGCCAGAGCTCTCCATGATTAAAAATACAGATCATTCTTGTTGGTTGTGGACCTTGAATCATTTATGATTAAAACCAGAGCCTTACAACCCCTGGTAATGATTCAAGCTTAGGTTGAATTAGAGATAGAAATTCTCATGACACTCACCAAGACCTTAACTAGCTACATCAGGTATGTTAGGTTAGGGTTGGAGCAAAAACCTACAGGAGGGCAACGCTCCAGGAACAGGGTTGGGCAGCCCTGATCTAAGACGGCCGTTTTATAACCTCTAAACGTATCCACTCACACTCTTCAGGATCGCTCTGTACGAGCTGCATCGAATAAATATAACCACCATCTCTCTCTCTCTCTCTCTCTCTCTCTCTCTCTCTCTCTCTCTCTCTCTCTCTCTCTCTCTCTCTCTCTCTCTCTCTCTCTCTCTCTCTCTCTCTCTCTCTCTCTCTCTCTCTCTCTCTCTCTCTCTCTCTCTCTCTCTCTCTCTCTCACGTTGGCAACATAATATTAATAACTAGGCCACATGCTGTACTCCCTATTGAAACCGGTGTATCTCACCTCGTACCAACATCGAATGTGGTCCTTCAGAATATGGAAAAACATGTATTTGTGAATTAACTATTTACATTATTACCTCATCATGCATTTATAATAATCATAATAATAGCCTAGTAATAACAATAATAAACCGATACAACTTGTTTTTATTTGTGTGTGTGAGTAAACAGACCTGGGGGTGGGGCTTTCACTAAAAAAGGAATGATTGGCATGTACCCAGAGGCCAATCGCTGATATTCTCATATGTTTCACAGAATAGTAAAACACAACAAATGTCCGCTGTCCGGAACGAAAACCTTTAAGGCTCCAATAGCTTTTCAACAGGTCGAACTGTGTCCCAAATGGCACCCTATCCCCTAGTGCACTACTTTTGATGGCTATGGTCAAAAGTAGTGCACTTGGAAGGGAATAGCGTGCCAATTGGGATGCTGATATTAACAGCTCTGATATTGGTGGACTGAGAACGTGAGTAGTCCTAGAGCTCTGATATTGGTGGACTGAGACCATGAGTAGTCCTAGAGCTCTGATATTGGTGGACTGAGACCATGAGTAGTCCTAGAGCTCTGATATTGGTGGACTGAGACCATGAGTAGTCCTAGAGCTCTGATATTGGTGGACTGAGAACATGAGTAGTCCTAGAGCTCTGATATTGGTGGACTGAGACCATGAGTAGTCCTAGAGCTCTGATATTGGTGGACTGAGAACATGAGTAGTCCTAGAGCTCTGATATTGGTGGACTGAGAACATGATTAGTCCTAGAGCTCTGATATTGGTGGACTGAGAACATGAGTAGTCCTAGAGCTCTGATATTGGTGGACTGAGACCATGAGTAGTCCTAGAGCTCTGATATTGGTGGACTGAGACCATGAGTAGTCCTAGAGCTCTGATATTAGTGGACTGAGAACATGAGTAGTCCTAGAGCTCTGATATTGGTGGACTGAGACCATGAGTAGTCCTAGAGCTCTGATATTGGTGGACTGAGACCATGAGTAGTCCTAAAGCTCTGATATTGGTGGACTGAGAACATGAGTAGTCCTAGAGCTCTGCCACCCGTCCCGAGCCCGACGGGACCCAACATCACACATTGGGTTAGGGCTCAGAGCGCCATGAGCAGAAGCGCATGCAGAGCGAGCTGAGCGCAGGGAGCGAGTGACAGACAGAGAGGAGCAGCTAATGGGATTTACTAACGGAGGAAGTTATTTCTGATTTCGGGCTTCGGGCAGGGCCAGGCCTAAAATCGGGCCTGGGTAGGGCCTGAATGTCACGGGCATAGGTAGAGCTCTGGTTTAAAATTCATGCCCGTGTAGGGCTCTAAGTAGCCCTACGGAAACTGAAATACATTCAGACACAGTCGTAGAACATTCAAAGACTTACATTCATTGACAGGCAGTCAGAGAACAGCCAAATACTTAGATTCATCGACAATAACACTGATGGTATAGTCATACACAGACACCCGGAATACATTCATAGGAACAACATAGTCAATGACATTGACAGACATTATTTTAGATTGAACTAGCTACAGGTGGTGGTCCGAGAGTGAAGAGGACAGTACCCATCCAGAGAGATTCAGTGCAGCGTCGGGCTCAGTTCAATTCTCAGTTCAGGGTTTGGAATTTTGTACGTTTTCAATTTCAATTCAAACCTTGAATTGTTCAATGCTTGAATTTGTATTCTATGAGAATTCTTAATTTCATGAATCGACGGAACTGACCCCTTACCAACCTCAGAGATACACATACAATCATCGTGTGGTCATTGAGACATTCCCAGAAATATGCACAAAGAGACATTCATTATACATGTATGTTCAGATAGTAGACATTCATAGATAGACATTCAGTGTCATGCAGTCTCAAATAGACATCAATCAAATGTTTTAAACCACACCCGTGTATTCTACAACAATCATACATACAACTGTCTGTGGTCATATAGGTAACGTCCTAAATGGCGCCCTACTCCCTCAATAGTGCACTACTTTTGACCAGCTCCCCGTGGGTCCTAATTAGGTGCACTAAATAGGGGGCCATTTTGGACACAGACATATTCTCAATCCTCACAATGACCTAGATTCACAGTTAGGGGCCTTCCAGAAAGCAGGATTAAGTTAGCCAGCTAACTTTGACAAAACATTCAGACATATCTCTTAATTTTCGGGTAAATTTTCTGGTTTTCTGGTTAATTTTGAAAAGCTAAACTTGAATACGTGTCGTTGGTTGTCAGTCATTTTGCACCCATGCTAATTTCAACTCTATATAAAAAATAATAATAATGCAAAGTCATTTCAGAATATTTAGGACAGTTCAGGATTGCTGGCTAACTCATTGATCCTGTTTCCTGGAACAGCCCCCTGCCCTCAAGCCTTTATTTTTCTCCAATCTTCCCTCCTTCTCTCCCTTATATACAGTACGGCCTTCAGTTGTATGTCGTATTGAGGACGTAGCCTGGGTTGCAAAATTCCAGTAACTTTCCCAAAAATTCCCAGATTTTCCAGAAATCCTGGTTGAAGGATTACGGATTCCCTGCTTATTCCCACCTGATTACCGGGATCCTTCCAACCAGGACTTCTGGAAAATCTGGGAATTTTCGGGAAAGTTTACGTATTTTTGCCGACCCTAGACGTAGCACAGTGAGTTGATATGCTCAATTGCTCATACTTCAAAGAACCGTGATTATAGCTAGCTAAGCTAACAAAACAATGTAACCAGATGGATTATTAGCTAGACTAGCATACCTGCTAATTTTATCCTGTAACATAAACATGAATAGCCGCCCTAGGGCCTTTCCTATATGTATTGCACTACTTTAAATGTCCTCTACAAGTTTGAATGTAGCCTACTATGTTGTAGAAAGTAACTAATATTGTATAATCACTAGTATGCTGACCGTTTAGTCTAATAGCATTACAGATGCCACCCAACACATCTGAACCAGCCATTACTAGCCATTATAAAGCTCTCCGGTCATCTTTGGTTTCGGATTAGCCGGTCGTTGTTTAATGGACATTTGACTGAGAATCTTCTAAGGTGTGTCCCAAATGGCATGCCATTACCTCTATAGTGCACTACTTTTTTAGCAGAGCCCTATGGGCCCTAGTCAAAATTAGTGCACTACAAAGGGAATAGAATGCCTCCCTAGGGTTTTTCAATTATTGTTTAAGTTGACAAAAAGCCCTCCAGGAGTTACGTTGAAGACCCCTGGGATGAGAAAAGTAGGTAATGTAGCATTTAGTAACAGCATGGGACTTACACCAGGGCTGAGTCCCAAATGACACCCTATTCCCTATATAGTGCACTACTTTTGACCAGAGTCTTATGGGTCCTGGTCTAAAGTAGTGCACTATAAAGGGAATAGGGCACCATTTGGAACGTGAACCCTGATCTATTCAAAGTAGGGTGGAGACTAAACTAACTGAAGTCTGTTTCAAACCAGGAATAGTTCAGTTGGAGGAGTTAATCAGGAATAGTTCTGTTGGAGAAGTTCATCAGGAATAGTTCTGTTGGAGGAATTAATCAGGAATAGTTCAGTTGGAGGAGTTAATCAGGAATAGTTAAGTTGCAGGAGTTAATCAGGAATAGTTCTGTTGGAGGAGTTAATCAGGAATAGTTCAGTTGGAGGAGTTAATCAAGAATAGTTCAGTTGGAGGAGTTAATCAGGAATAGTTCAATCAGGAATAGTTCTGTTGGAGGAGTTCATCAGGAATAGTTCAGTTGGAGGAGTTCATCAGGAATAGTTCTGTTGGAGGAGTTCATCATGTCCTTTGATTGGTCGTAGAATGATCTGAAGGCAAGCATGGAAATCTGAAAAAATGGTTCAGAAAAAAGGAGAGGAGGAGGAGAGGGAGGAGGGGAGGGAGGAGAGGAGAGGAGAGGAGGGAGGGGGAGGAGAGGAGAGGAGGGAGGAGGGGGAGAGGAGAGGAGAGGAGAGGAGGGGAGAGGAGAGGAGAGGAGAGGAGAGGAGAGGAGAGGAGAGGAGAGGAGAGGAGAGGAGAGGAGAGCTCGAAAGAGCTCCTATATAAACTTCACCACCTTCCTCCTCTTCCTCCTCCCATGTTATCTAAATTGTCTGATGAAAAGTTCATTAGAAAAGTCCCCGAAACCTTCCAAGCACCACTGCTGCTCAGTGAAATCAACTTCCTCATCAGGTAGTGACATCACTTCCAGACGTGTGACCTCATCAAGTGGTTGGAGCTTTGAATCATTGGTCCTCCCATGTGCTGACCGCCGTATCCCATCATGCCGTTGGTGCCGTAGAAGTTCACCCCTGCCATGTGCTGGGTCATCTGGTGGGAAAAACACACGTGCACGCACACACACATGCACACACGCAAACACACACAGATTTTAATACTTTAATCAAATGTTATGCAAACATCCAGTTACACAAACATATTGCCTCACAGAAACACACTCAAACACACACTCATTTCCTCACACACGGTCCTCACAAGTATAGGAATACAAAACACACACACATTCCAGGTTGTGTATCTCACCTCAGTGATGTTGCACTGTCGCTGCTGATCCTGCTGTACTCCGTACACCTGCTGAAGCACGGACGCCACTCCTCCCATCATGCCTTTCGGTTGATGTCCCATGATGCTTTGTTGCTGTGATCCCATGATGCCGTTATGTTGCACTCCCATCATGCCGTTCTGCTGAGCTCCCATCATGCCGTTCTGCTGAGCTCCCATCATGCCGTTCTGCTGAG
This sequence comes from Coregonus clupeaformis, assembly GCF_020615455.1. Lineage (NCBI taxonomy): Eukaryota > Metazoa > Chordata > Actinopteri > Salmoniformes > Salmonidae > Coregonus > Coregonus clupeaformis. The sequence continues at coordinate 60,173,460 of NC_059208.1, read as the reverse complement.
CTCCCATCATGCCGTTCTGCTGAGCTCCCATCATGCCGTTCTGCTGAGCTCCCATCATGCCGTTCTGCTGAGCTCCCATCATGCCGTTCTGCTGAGCTCCCATCATGCCGTTCTGCTGAGCTCCCATCATGCCGTTCTGCTGAGCTCCCATCATGCCGTTCTGCTGAGCTCCCATCATGCCGTTCTGCTGAGCTCCCATCATGCCGTTCTGCTGTGCTCCCATCATGCCGTTCTGCTGAACTCCCATGAGGCCGTTCTGCTGAACTCCCATCATGACGTTCTGCTGAACCGTCATGCTGTGTGGCACTCCTGCCATGAACGGGGATGTGTTGACTGCTTGCCCCATGACACCCTGTTGAGCCATAAAGCCGTTCTGCTGTGCTGCCACCATTCCGTTCTGCTGAGCTCCCATAATGCTTTGCTGCCCTCCCATCACGCCGTTCTGCTGCTGACCACTCAGGGCCATCATGGAGTGTGATGTCACCATGCCTCCTCCCATCGCTCCCCCCTGTGTGGCCAGGGAATGGTACGATCCGTAGTAGCCCAGCTGGGCAGGGTTCATGTACAGGCCAGCTGGAGACACAAAGTTAAGCCACTCGTTAGAGTAAAAGTTGATAGGCTGGGCATGTTCCGTGAACTATTATTAGACTTGATTCAAAATGATAGTTAGTAAAAGACAGTTAGGAAAAACGATAGTGGCCACTTTTTTTTTTACTCAAGTACAGGCCAGCTGGAGGTACAAACATATACAGACAAGAAACACAGCTAAGCCACTGATTTAAAATAACACAACCTAGGTTCATTTACAGCAGCTGTAATAGGTGTAGATGAAAAGGTCCAGAGATGCTCTAATTGTTGATAACACACAGATACTTTGACTTTGTAGAAAATCACCAAGGACATCAACGATGATCGACACATGAACAACTACACAGTGACCTCTTCTCTTACCGCGTGCAGCCAGGTTCTGGTGCGACGTGGGTGGGGTGGCGTAGAGGGAGAGGATGGAGTCCTTGGACATCTTTCTCCTAGAGCCCTCCTGTCTGGGTGCTGAGTCCAGGAACAGGCTGAGGTTCTTGGGTACCGACGAGGCCACACAACCCCTGGGCATGGAGCTACCCACCGGCTGGAGAGAGGAGAGATTATTACACAGGGTAAGTGTGTGTGTGCATGTGTGTTTGTGCATGTGTGTGTGTGTTTGTGTGTGTCTGTCTGTGTATAACTCTCTCTGAATCTCACTGTGTTCTTGGTGTAGGTGGTGGAGGAAGAGGCAGGCAGAGAGTTGAATAGATCCCGGCCAGAGTGCACCGTAGTTGTGTTAGCCACCGCAGGACTCCCCCTCTCTCCAGGGCTGGATCTACCATTAGATACAGCAGCATTGGGAGCAAGATCATCTGAAAGATAGAGAGGAGAGAGAGAATCAAAACAGGAACATTTTACATTTGGCTAGAAATTCAAAAGGAAATTATCTAAACTGAGAAAAATGTCCTCCTGTGTGCTACCTATATCACCCCACTAGAATCCTCATCCTTTAATGAAGACAGCTTCTCCATCCTGGAGGGAGAAATCAATCATTTCCAGACCCAGGGACATGTACTAGTCTGTGGCGACCTAAATGCCAGAACTGGACAAGAACCTGACACCCTCAGCACACAGGGGGACAAACACCTACCTGGAGGTGACAGCATTCCCTCCCCCATATGCCCCCCTAGGCACAACTACGACAACATAACCAACAGAAACGGGTCACAACTCCTGCAGCTCTGTCGCACGCTGGTTCTGTACATAGTCAATGGTAGGCTTCGAGGGGACTCCTATGGTAGGTACACCTATAGCTCATCTCTTGGTAGTAGTACAGTAGACTACTTTATCACTGACCTCAACCCAGAGTCTCTCAGAGCGTTCACAGTCAGCCCACTGACAACCCTATCAGACCACAGCAAAATCACAGTCTACTTGAACAGAGCAATACTCAATCATGAGGCATCAAAGCCAAAAAAACGTAATAATATTAAGAAATGCTATAGATGGAAGGAAAGTAGTGTCGAAACCTACCAAAAAACTATTAGGCAACAACAAATCCAATCCCTTTTAGACAACTTCCTGGACAAAACGTTCCACTGTAATAGTGAAGGTGTAAACTTGGCAGTAGAAAACCTAAACAGTATATTTGACCTTTCAGCTTCCCTATCAAATCTAAAAATCTCTAACAGATACCCAAAGAAAAGTAACAACAGTGATAAATGGTTTGATGAATAATGCAAAAACCTAAGAAAGAAATTGAGAAACCTATCCAACCAAAAACATAGAGACCCAGAAAACCTGAGCCTACGCCTTCAATATGGTGAATCACTAAAACAATACAGAAATACACTACGGAAAAAGGAACAGCATGTCAGAAATCAGCTCAATGTCATTGAAGAATCCATAGACTCTAACCACTTCTGGGAAAATTGGAAAACCCTAAACAAACAACAACACGAAGAGCTATCTATCCAAAATGGAGATGTATGGGTAAACCACTTCTCCAATCTTTTTGGCCCTATAACAAAGAACAAACAGCAAAAAAATATACATGATCAAATGAAAATCTTCGAATCAACTATTAAAGACTACCAGAACCCACTGGATTCTCCAATTACATTGAATGAACTACAGGACAAAATACAAACACTCCAAACCAAAAAGGCCTGTGGTGTTTATGGTATCCTAAATGAAATGATAAAATATACAGACCACAAATTCCAGTTGGCGATACTTAAACTCTTTAACATCATTATTAGCTCTGGGATCTTCCCCAATATTTGGAACCAAGGACTGATCACCCCAATCCACAAAAAAGGAGACACATTTGACCCCAATAACTACCGTGGGATATGTGTCAACAGCAACCTTGGGAAAATCCTCTGCATTATCATTAACAGCAGACTAGTTCATTTCCTCAGTGAAAACAATGTACTGAGCAAATGTCAAATTGGCTTTTTACCAAATTACCCTACGACCGACCACGTATTCATCCTGCACACCCTAATTGACAAACAAACAAACCAAAACAAAGGCAAAGAATTCTCATGCTTTGTTGATTTCAAAAAAGCTTTTGACTCAATTTGGCATGAGGGTCTGCTATAGAAATTGATGGAAAGTGGGGTTGGGGGAAAAACATACGACATTATAAAATCCATGTACACAAACAACAAGTGTGCGGTTAAATTGGCAAAAAACACACACATTTCTTTCCACAGGGCCGTGGGGTGAGACAGGGATGCAGTTTAAGCCCCACCCTCTTCAACATATATATCAACGAATTGGCAAGGGCACTAGAACAGTCTGCAGCACCCGGCCTCACCCTACTAGAATCTGAAGTCAAATGTCTACTGTTTGCTGATGATCTGGTGCTTCTGCCACCAACCAAGGAGGGCCTACAGCAGCACCTAGATCTTCTGCACAGATTCTGTCAGACCTGGGCCCTGACAGTAAATCTCAGTAAGACAAAACTAATGGTGTTCCAAAAAAGGTCCAGTTGCCAGGACCACAAAAACAAATTCCATCTAGACACTGTTGCCCTAGAGCACACAAAAAACTATACATACCTCGGCCTAAACATCAGCGCCACAGGTAACTTCCACAAAGCTGTGAACGATCTGAGAGACAAGGCAAGAAGGGCCTTCTATGCCATCAAAAGGAACATAAAATTCGACATACCAATTAGGATCTGGCTAAAAATACTTGAATCATTTATAGAACCCATTGCCCTTTATGGTTGTGAGGTTTGGTTCCGCTCACCAACCAAGAATTCACAAAATGGGACAAACACCAAATTGAGACTCTGCATGCAGAATTCTGCAAAAATATCCTCAGTGTACAACGAAAAACACAAAATAATGCATGCAGAGCAGAATTAAGCCGATACTCGCTAATTATCAAAATCCAGAAAAGAGCCATTAAATTCTATAACCACTTAAAAGGAAGCGATTCCCAAACCTTCCATAACAAAGCCATCACCTACAGAGACATGAACTTGGAGAAGAGTCCCCTAAGTAAGCTGGTCCTAGGGCTCTGTTCACAAACACAAACAGACCCCACAGAGCCCCAGGACAACAACACAATTAGACCCAACCAAATCATGAGAAAACAAAAAGATAATTACTTGACACATTGGAAAGAACAAAAAAACAGAGCAAACTAGAATGCTATTTGGCCCTAAACAGAGAGTACACAGTGGCAGAATACCTGACCACTGTGACTGACCCAAACTTAAGGAAAGCTTTGACTATGTACAGACTCAGTGAGCATAGCCTTGCTATTGAGAAAGGCCGCCGTAGGCAGACCTGGCTCTCAAGAGAAGACAGGCTCTGTGCACACTGCCCACAAAATGAGGTGGAAACTGAGCTGCACTTCCTAACCTCCTGCCAAATGTATGACCATTTTAGAGACACATATTTCCCTCAGATTACAGCGATCCACAAAGAATTTGAAAACAAACCCAATTTTGATAAACTCCCTTATCTACTGGGTGAAAAACCACAGTGTGCCATCACAGCTGCAAGATTTGTGACCTGTTGCCACAAGAAAAGGGCAACCAGTGAAGAACAAACACCATTGTAAATACAACCCATATTTATGTTTATTTATTTTCCCATTTGTACTTTAACTATTTGCACATCGTTACAACACTGTATATATACATAATATGACATTTGAAATGTCTTTATTCTTTTGGAACTTCTGAGTGTAATGTTTACTGTTAATATTTATTGTTTATTTCACTTTTGTTTACTATCTACTTCACTTGCTTTGGCAATGTTAACATACCATGCCAATAAAGCCCTTAGAATTGAATTGAATTGAATTGAATTGAGAGAGAGATAGAAAGAGAGACAGACAGACAGATGGAGAGAGAGAGAGAGAGAGAGAGAGAGAGAGAGAGAGAGAGATGATGGGTTATAGAGGGAGTAGAAGTATGTTGTTGAGTTGAGAAAAGTAGTGTTTTTGGACACGTCAGCACTGTTTAGAAGACTATAGCCTGATTATATTTAACATTTTAGCAGACGCTCTTATCCAGAGCGACTTACAGTTAGTGAGTGCATACATTTTTTATACTGGAATCGAACCCACAACCCTGCCGTTGCAAATGCCATGCTCTACCAACTGAGCTACATCCCTGCCGGCCATTCCCTCCCCTACCCTGGACGAATTGTGCGCCGCCCCATGGGTCTCCAGGTCGCGGCCGGCTCCGACAGAGCCTGGATTCGAACCAGGATCTCTAGTAGCACAGCTAGCACTGCGATGCAGTGCCTTAGACCACTGCGCCACTCAGGCTTTTTGTGCTCTTTCCAACATGTTTAGCTTGACAATTAATAATGGAGTTGGCAAGAGCACAAACATATTTGGGACCAGGCTAATGTTGACCATTTCTGTTGAGAGCCATTTGTATGTGAGTATGTGTAGAGAGGTGTACTGATAGCATACCAAGTCCTAGGAGGTCTGAGACAGACGGAGACTGGGTCTGTGTCTTTGGGCTGTTTTCTCTCTTCTGAAAGAGTCAACAACAAAAACAGCATGGCATGAATAACTGAAGACAACAGGTTACGTACCAAACCAAGAAGATATCTGGGAGATACTAAAACACACACTAAAACTCACCAACTTCATCTTCTCAAACACTACTGGCTCCATGGGGATGTTTTCACAGCTCTTCTCTTTCTAAAGGGAGAGAGACAGAGAGAGAGAGAGAGAGAGAGAGACCAGAGAGCGAGAGAGAGAGAGAGTGAGAGAGAGAGAGAGAGAGAGAGAGAGAGAGAGAGAGAGCCAGAGAGAGAGAGAGAGAGAGAGTCATCACTGCCGGACAAACAATTGAAGAATCCCAGCCGCACACAAGCCTAAGACCACCATGCGCAATGCCAAGGGTCGGCTGGAGACATCACTGCAGTTTATTGTATTTGCATCTGAATCAATTGCAATTAAAGGCCTTAACCTCTTCATCACGAGGTTCCCCATATCAGGGGCACTCCTCCCGCAATCTCAAACAATGACGTAGTACGGTTTTTAAACATGTGTGAATACCTGAATGTTATACACTACTGGAATGAGAAGCATGTCAGCTGTGAATCTAGCTAAACTGTTGTTGCCCAAATGAAATAATATTCAGACTCCAAGCAAATATATAAGCATATAGCAAAACCAGTACTGTATTTTGAAACCGTGCATGCCCGTATATTCTTAGACAGATAACGTATTTTTCTCAACCAATCTACAGAAACGATACACCCTTCGAAAGCTGCTGCCTTCACAGATTCCAACAGTGATAGCCGTGTTCCTCAATGACCAACACTCACTAAACTATTAATCAAAGAACGTCAATAACAAACTTTCACAACAACAAACTGCGTCTTACCTTTGTTGTTTTTTGTTACCAAAAGTAGTGTCTGATCGAATAAAACCACTTGAAAAGATACTCTAGTGTCTCTCTCTCATTCCGAGTCGATTTCAATGAGTTTACATCGTTTTACCAAGAATGTGTTTGAAGATGAAGTCAGTAGTTTGTTTCAATCACAACAGGCACTGTTTTGTCGCCATTTTCTGGATATATGATGCAATCCGAGTGGCTTGAAATTGTGCTAATTTAATTCTACTGATCCAGAGCTTTCGATAGAGGGGTCACATCAAAATCGACCAACCGGTTGTTGAAATATCCAAGTGCGCACCTCATTGTATCATATCAGTTGACTTGCTGCATTACGCACGGTTACGCAGAGCGCAAAACGGCACATGAATTTCAGAGGTAAAACGCAAAGTTTATAAAAAATATGTCAGGCTCTAGTAACAAATATACAGTTACAAAGGCGTTAGCAATTGTAACAGATGAAAGTTGATCCCCATTGACTCTGAATCGGACGATGAGGACCTGCTTAGACCGGACGAACCAGACCCCAACGACGAGAACGACGGTTATCGTGTCTAGGGCCCTACTCAAGCATCGGAAGAGTATGTAATCCCATTGTTATGTATTACTTCTAATACTACTATTGCTCATTTATTGTATGAGAACAAAAACATTAAATTTTCTAAAATATCTATTTGAGTAACTGAAGCTCAACGTAAGTTAGCGCTAGCTAGCTTAGCCTAGCGGCCCACACGCAAGTTTACTTACAATAGAACGCTATGTGTATTATTTCTTGTCACTGAATTATCACTTAAGTCAACCTTCTCATAGTTCTAACTATTTATTTTATATATCTGACTGTTTTGAGTCAGATTTGTCAATGAATGGATACAAGTGTGTTTTAGTCATGATTTTATTTTCTCTTTTGTCTTGTTTGCACAGTGAAGATGATTATAGGGGTGATGAGCCACAGCCAGAGCATCTGCTTCCTCAGCCACAGCTTCCCCTTTCTCAGGCAGAGCCTCCTCTTCCTCAGGCAGAGCCTCCTCTTCCTCAGCCTGGCCGCTTGTCTAGACAACGCACTTTTGCTCCCCTCCCTCAGCCACGGTCTTCATCGGACACTGAGTCCCCTGTAAAGAGCCCTCAACCCAAAAGAAAAGGGAAAGCTTTCTCAAAAGTCAGCGCATCCAAGTCAGCGTGGTGGAGGTAGGCCTGCCACTCCAAGAGTCGGGGAGGAAGAAGAGGAAGAGGAAGACAGGTGGCATAATAGAGAAGAGAATGATGAACGACCAGACCCAATCCGGTTTATGCGCACCAGAGTCCCAGGCCCCTCAATCGACACCACTGCGTCATGGTCTCCCCCTTTTCACTCTTTCAACTGTTTCGAAGAAGTTCAGGGAAAAGCTACTCACAGAAATGGTGAGCTTTGCTAAACAGTCTGAACCACAACCTCCACCTACGACCACCACCAACATCCTGCATGCCAGAATACTATGGTGACGGTGCCAGCAAAGACAGGAAGAACTGTAGGAGACGTCTGGATGTTGGCGTCCCCAAAGTGAAAACACCTGTGTACTGCAGGAAGTGCCAAGTCCCTTTGTGTCTTACATCAAAGCGTAACAGTTTCAAGGATTGGCACGACAGCAAGTTTTAGGGTGAAAAGAGTCTTCATTTTGTGTGACAACCCACCCAAGGACACCATATCATTGTTTATAGTTTTGGGATGTGTGGACTTTTTGTTTTTTTTAATTTGTTGTTTATAGTTTCTAATAAATCTGCTCAGTTTGGAGTCAAACTTTCCCATTGTATGGTTTATTTCAATGGGAACACGTATAGAGGTCTGGGAGAACATGGGAAACAACATCATAACAGTTGTATTTTGATGGAATGTACACATATAGTGATATGTTAGTGAAATTAAATGCCTTTTGTTGTCTGGTACCTGATAAAAGTCAAATGGCACTGATGGTGCCCAAATCTACCCGAATGTCTCCATTTGGTAATCCGCCTAAACATACTTCAACTAAAACCCCGACAACTTTGGTTTATTTTACTCTACTGGCATCAAACTTCACATAAGTACTCATCAGATATTGGGCTGATATATGGTCCCATAGTGTTTAGGGGCTGCAGCTGATATTGGGCTATGGTCCCATAGTGTTTAGGGGCTGCAGCTGATATTGGGCTATGGTCCCATAGTGTTTAGGGGCTGCAGCTGATATTGGGCTGTGGTCCCATAGTGTTTAGGGGCTGCAGCTGATATTGGGCTATGGTCCCATAGTGTTTAGGGGCTGCAGCTGATATTGGGCTATGGTCCCATAGTGTTTAGGGGCTGCAGCTGATATTGGGCTATGGTCCCATAGTGTTTAGGGGCTGTAGCTGATATTGGGCTATGGTCCCATAGTGTTTAGGGGCTGCAGCTGATATTGGGCTGTGGTCCCATAGTGTTTAGGGGCTGCAGCTGATATTGGGCTATGGTCCCATAGTGTTTAGGGGCTGCAGCTGATATTGGGCTATGGTCCCATAGTGTTTAGGGGCTGCAGCTGATATTGGGCTGTGGTCCCATAGTGTTTAGGGGCTGCAGCTGATATTGGGCTATGGTCCCATAGTGTTTAGGGGCTGCAGCTGATATTGGGCTATGGTCCCATAGTGTTTAGGGGCTGCAGCTGATATTGGGCTGTGGTCCCATAGTGTTTAGGGGCTGCAGCTGATATTGGGCTATGGTCCCATAGTGTTTAGGGGCTGCAGCTGATATTGGGCTGTGGTCCCATAGTGTTTAGGGGCTGCAGCTGATATTGGGCTATGGTCCCATAGTGTTTAGGGGCTGCAGCTGATATTGGGCTGTGGTCCCATAGTGTTTAGGGGCTGCAGCTGATATTGGGCTGTGGTCCCATAGTGTTTAGGGGCTGCAGCTGATATTGGGCTGTGGTCCCATAGTGTTTAGGGGCTGCAGCTGATATTGGGCTGTGGTCCCATAGTGTTTAGGGGCTGCAGCTGCATAAGTCCAATACATTATTCCCTATAAAACCTGAAGTTACTTTCAGGCGGAATCAAAACCTCCCAATTGATGCTGTGTTCTAGCTTCATGTACTCTGTCACAGTAATACCCACATTTATTATTTCACTTCAAGATACATCTCCCATGTGTTACCTTTCTTCTGCTACCAAGATTATGTTTATAGCCCTTGTCGTTTTGGAGATATACTCTATTCAATTTGGGCATGCATTTTCAAGGCAGGCACTTTAGCCAGGTGCCTAGTGATGAAGAGGTTAATTAATTATTTAAATGAACGGTGTGTGTGTGTGTGTGTGTGTGTGTGTGTGAGTGTGCGTGTGTGCTTGTGTGTGTGTCTGTGTGTGTGTGTGTGTGTGTGTGTGTGTGTGTATCCAGACTCACTCTAAGCCTGTTGACGTCTAGGACCTTGTCCATGTACTTCTTCTTATCATATTTGTCCCGGATAAACATCTCTGCTGACCTACACAGGAGGGTTAAGGAAAGAGACCGCAGGTCTGCATCACACACACAGTATACACACACACACACACACACACACACACACACACACACACACACACACACACACACACACACACACACACACACACACACACCCACACACACACACACACACACACACACACAGGGCTGTAAGAATACTGGTCCGTCTCTGGTCGTATGAAACACTCTGGTAGGAAAGCTTCATAGAGTCGTCTGGCCTTGGCGTTCCCCATCTCCTGAACACACTGCAGACAGACAGACAGACAGACAGACAGGCATAGTTAATTAATAACATCTCCTGAACACACTGCAGACAGACAGACAGAGTTAGTTAATAACACATCTCCTACGGAAGCCCTGAAGCCCAAGGCAAAAAAAATAAAAATAACTAACTTAGACTCTTGGAATTATCTCATTTGAACGACTTAGTATCTTGTTCAAATTACTTAGTATCTCGTTTGAACGACTTAGTAAAAAAAAAAATACTTGAGCGTGGAGCGAGGAGCAGAGAGGCCTTCTCTCCAGCTTCAACCTCTCTCTGGTAGCACCAGCTGGTCCTGCTCAGCCACAAGCTGCCTAGAACACTGCATTTCTATTATATATTTTATTATTATTATTATTATTAGGCCTATTCAGTTGTAATGATTTAGCCTACCCCACCCACAGTAGCCTATATCTAGTTTATACTCTACTTTCTAACATTAGGATGTGTAGTTTCTATTTTGAAGGACTTCAAATGTATTAAGGAATGTTTTAGGTAGACAATGCGTAGGGCAACTGTAAAATGTATTTTCGTTTTTCTATTGGGATAGAAACACCATAATAAAAATCAATTTAATTAAAGCTAAAAGATCATAAATAAATCATAAAATAATAAAGGCCTTTCATAAACAAAAGGGAAATAATTAAGCTCAAACTGCAGCGGTGAAATGATTTGTGCACAGAAGCCCCAACAAGCTTCACATTGAGCATGGGAAATTGAGCATGGAAAATGCGCTCTACAAATGAAATATTATGATTATTATTATTATAAAGACAGAAAAATACACATGTAAAAGCTGAAATACATAAAGGAATATTAATGGGGATATAGTATAAACAAGAGAAATGAGAATGGAAGACTAACATTTAAAAATACATTGAGATGAAGATGCCCCAGTGTGTGGATACTATTTCATTTAAAAAATATATATTTCATACAGCGTCTATTGTGCTATTTATTTGTTTTGATTGGAGAAAGAAAACAAGTAGGCTGCCAGTGCAACAAACCTTAGTGAACCTTAGTGAACTTATTTACAGAAGATATATACAGAATAATACATGCAGGAGCAAATCAGCCTGAATATCAGGACGCATAACTGCAACGCGTTTCGACTACTAATTCATACGCATGTTGCATCTGAAAGTGTTCTTTAGACATTGCAACCCCTCTGTCCCCACGAAAGGTGTGTTTAGGGCTCCCTCTACATTCATTCCCCCTGGACCTATTGACCCGGCTGTGGATACCTACTAAAGACTGGTGAGTAAAGGCATATCCAAGCTAGAGGCAATAGGAAATGTCAGAAAGAACTTTACCTGCTCGGAGAAAACAAGCCCTTAAATCTCCAGAATGACACATCTATAGTCATCCTCCCAGCGGACAAGTGAGGCGCTGTTACTTCTTCCCGCTAATAAAAACGACTCCACACAACATTGTTGTCCAAATAATCTGTGCGCACCGCAGACATTGTTTTGCCCAGTAAGTAGCTTTGACTATATCTTGAATAGTAAGGTAGTAATACTTTATTATTATTATTATTATTATTATTATTATTATTACTGCTACTACTGCATGAGGCTATAAAACTGCATGCCACAGCAAGTTGATCCCTGCAATGGGAGGATTGAATTTGCAACCCGTCTGCCAAATCCATCCATTACGCACTGTTCTCCCTTATCATCAAATTAATAGGTCGTTTTCGTCGGTGCTATTGAAAATCGGATAGCTTCCTTATGTTTCAGTAAACCCCTCTCCTCTCCTCTCCGCTCCTCTCCTCTCCTCTCCTCTCCTCTCCTCTCCTCTCCTCTCCTCTCCTCTCCTCTCCTCTCCTCTCTTTCTCCTTCTCCTCTCCTCTCCTCTCCTCTCCCCACATCCTCTCCTCACAACCTCTCCTCTCCTCTCCTCTCCTCTCCTCTCTCCTCACAACCTCTCCTCTCCTCTCCTCTCTCCTCCTCTCCTCTCCCATCTCCTCTCCTCTCCCCTCACATCCTCTCATCAAAACCTCTCCTCTCTCCTCTACTCTCTCCTCTCCTCTCCCCTCTTCTCTTCTCTCCCCTCTCATCTCCTCTCCTCTCCTCTTCTCTCCCCTCTCATCTCCTCTCTTTTCCTCTCCTCTCTCATCTCCTCTTTCCTCTCTCCTCTCCTCTTACATCTTCTCCTCTCCTCTCCTCTCCTCTCCTCTCCCTCTCCTCTCTCTCCTCTCCTCTCCTCCTCTCCTCTCCTCTCCTCTCCACTCCTCTCCTCTCCCTTCGCCTCCCTTCTCCTCTCCTATCCTCTCCTCTCTCCTCTCCTCACATCTTCACCTCTCCTCACATCCTCTCCTCTCTTCTCCTCTCTTCTCCTCTCCGCTCCTCTCTCCTCACAACCTCTCTCCTCTCCTCTCCTCTCCCCTCCTCTCCTCTCTCTCCCCTCCTCTCCTCTCCTCTCCTCTCCTCAAATCCTCTCCTCTCCTCTCCTCTCCTCTCCTCTCCTCTCCTCTCCTCTCCTCTCCTCTCCTCTCCTCTCTCCCTCTCCTCTCCTCTCCTCTCCTCTCCCTCTCCTCTCCTCTCCTCTCCTCTCCTCTCTCTCTCTCCTCTCCTCTCTCCTCAAAACCTCTCCTCTCCTCTCTCCTCAAAACCTCTCCTCTCCTCTCCTCTCCTCTCCTCTCCTCTCCTCTCCTCTCCTCTCCTCTCCTCTCCTCTCCTCTCCTCTCCTCTCCTCTCCTCTCCTCTCCTCTCCTCTCCTCTCAAAATGGAGAAGAAGGTTAGATAAAGACAAATTGAGGGGGTTTGATTAATTTATTTGTTCTCTTAACCTCACCGCGGCACCGTGTAGCCGTGTAGGCGTGTAGGCGTGTTTTGCACCGGCTGAAATTTGATTGCATTCGGAAATGTGCTGCCTCCCGGGCATGAGCCAGGTGCCCCGCTCTGGCCAACGGCGAAGTCGGCTCAAAACAAAAGTGACGTAGTTAAGCATGTGTAGTAATGAGTAGGATTTTATGTAGGAAAATCGGATAGCTTCCTTATGTTTCAGTAAACCCCTCTCCTCTCCTCTCCTCTCCTCTCCTCTCCTCTCCTCTCCTCTCCTCTCCTCTCCTCTCCTCTCCTCTCCTCTCCTCTCCTCTCCTCTCCTCTCCTCTCCTCTCCTCTCCTCTCCTCTCCCCACATCCTCTCCTCACAACCTCTCCTCTCCTCTCCTCTCTCCTCACAACCTCTCCTCTCCTCTCCTCTCCTCTCTCCTCTCTCCTCTCCCCTCACATCCTCTCCTCTCCCATCTCCTCTCCTCTCCCCTCACATCCTCTCATCAAAACCTCTCCTATCTCCTCTAGTAATACTTTATAGTAATACTTTCTCCTCTCCCCTCACATCCTCTCCTCTCCCATCTCCTCTCCTCTCCCCTCACATCCTCTCATCAAAACCTCTCCTCTCTCCTCTACTCTCTCCTCTCCTCTCCCCTCTTCTCTTCTCTCCCCTCTCATCTCCTCTCCTCTCCTCTTCTCTCCCCTCTCATCTCCTCTCTTTTCCTCTCCTCTCCTCTCCTCTCTTTTCCTCTCATCTCCTCTTTCCTCTCTCCTCTCCTCTTACATCTTCTCCTCTCCCTTCTCCTCTCCTCTCCTCTCCTCTCCTCTCCTCTCCTCTCCTCTCCTCTCCTCTCCTCTCCTCTCCTCTCCTCTCCTCTCCTCTCCTCTCCTCTCCTCTCCTCTCCTCTCCTCTCCCTTCGCCTCCCTTCTCCTCTCCTATCCTCTCCTCTCTCCTCTCCTCACATCTTCACCTCTCCTCACATCCTCTCCTCACAACCTCTCCTCTCTTCTCCTCTCTTCTCCTCTCCGCTCCTCTCTCCTCACAACCTCTCTCCTCTCCTCTCCTCTCTCTCCCTCCTCCCTCCTCTCCTCTCCTCTCTCCTCTCCCTCCCTCCCCTCTCCTCTCCTCTCCTCAAATCCTCTCCTCTCCTCTCCCTCTCCTCTCCTCTCCTCTCTCCTCTCCTCCTCTCCTCTCCTCTCTCTCTCCTCTCCCTCTCCTCTCCTCTCCTCTCCTCTCCTCTCCTCTCCTCTCAAAATGGAGAAGAAGGTTAGATAAAGACAAATTGAGGGGGTTTGATTAATTTATTTGTTCTCTTAACCTCACCGCGGCACCGTGTAGGCGTGTAGGCGTGTAGGCGTGTTTTGCACCGGCTGAAAGTTGATTGCATTCGGAATTGTGCTGCCTCCCGGGCGTGAGCCAGGTGCCCCGCTCTGGCCAACGGCGAAGTCGGCTCAAAACAAAAGTGACGTAGTTAAGCATGTGTAGTAATGAGTAGGATTCTATGTAGGAAAATCGGATAGCTTCCTTATGTTTCAGTAAACCCCTCTCCTCTCCTCTCCTCTCCCTCCTCTCCTCTCCTCTCCTCTCCTCTCCTCTCTCCTCTCCTCTCCTCTCCTCTCCTCTCCTCTCCCTCTCCTCTCCCTCCTCCTCCTCTCCTCTCCTCTCTCTCTCCCTCCCTCTCCCCACATCCTCTCTCACAACCTCTCCCTCTCTCTCCTCTCTCCTCACAACCTCTCCTCTCCCTCCCTCTCCTCTCTCCTCTCTCATCTCCTCACATCCTCTCTCCTCTCCCATCTCCTCTCCTCTCCCCTCACATCCTCTCATCAAAACCTCTCCTCTCTCCTCTACTCTCTCCTCTCCTCTCCCCTTTTCTCTTCTCTCCCCTCTCATCTCCTCTCCTCTTCTCTCCCCTCTCATCTCCTCTCTTTTCCCCTCCTCTCTCATCTCCTCTTTCCTCTCTCCTCTCCTCTTACATCTTCTCCTCTCCCTTCTCCCTCTCCTCTCCTCTCCTCTCCTCTCCTCTCCTCTCCTCTCCTCTCCTCTCCTCTCCCTTCGCCTCCCTTCTCCTCTCCTATCCTCTCCTCTCTCCTCTCCTCACATCTTCACCTCTCCTCACATCCTCTCCTCACAACCTCTCCTCTCTTCTCCTCTCCGCTCCTCTCTCCTCACAACCTCTCTCCTCTCCTCTCCTCTCCCCTCCTCTCCCCTCCTCTCCTCTCTCCTCTCCCCTCCTCTCCTCTCCTCAAATCCTCTCCTCTCCTCTCCTCTCCTCTCCTCTCCTCTCCTCTCCTCTCTCTCTCCTCTCTCTCTCAAAACCTCTCCTCTCCTCTCCTCTCTCCTCAAAACCTCACCTCTCCTCTCCTCTCCTCTCCTCTCCTCTCTCTCCTCTCCTCTCCTCTCTCTCTCTCCTCTCCTCTCCTCTCCTCTCCTCCTTTCCTTTCCTCTCCTCTCTCTCCTCTCCTCTCCTCTCCTCTCCTCTCCTCTCCTCTCCTCTCCTCTCAAAATGGAGAAGAAGGTTAGATAAAGACAAATTGAGGGGGTTTGATTAATTTATCTGCCTTTCCAATGAAAACTGAGTTTGAAAATTAAAAACATATATTTTATGGAAAGAGATGTTTTATGTTTCTGGATGATGCACCATGCTGCCTTCTTGACAACATGACCGAGGAGTGAGCAGCGATTTGAAACAGGTGCTCCTCCCTCCCCAGTTTCACAGATGACGTGACAGGCCATCGCTCGGTTCAACCCGGCCAGCGTAAAGGAACTCCCTCAGTGAGATTGAGCCATAGACACACACATCTTTTGTGAAATTCACTGCACCGCACTCTAGCAGATGATCACATGACCAGTTTGACATCTGACCTCTATCTGTTCCTGTGTCCATTGGTCCAGGTTGACAGACTTGACCCTGGAGATGTGGACGCCCAGGTTCCTGTGGATCCCAGCACAGCGGATACAGATAAATATACCCAGGTTCCATGACGCCCATCTGGGACCTGGGGGGGGGGAGAGGAGAAAGAGAAGCTGATTAGCTTGATATCTCTGACTGACTGAACCCTATGGGCCTTGGTCAAAACCCTGAGAGGAGACTGAGAGGAGGGGGAGAGAAGGGGAGAAATACATTGGGATCATATGTGTGTGTGTGTGAGAGAGAGAGAGAGAGAGAGAGAGAGAGAGAGAGAGAGAGAGAGAGAGAGAGAGAGAGAGAGAGAGATAGAGAGAGGCCATCAAACTGCTGAACAGCTAACCCTAGCTGTCTCCCTGCACAGATCTGCACCTTAGTGACTATTTACACCCTAAAGCCTATCTACACCTTAGTGACTATTTACACCCTAAAGCCTATCTGCACCATAGTAACTATTTACACACTAAAGCCTATCTGCACCTTAGTGACTATTTACACCCTAAAGCCTATCTGCACCTTAGTGACTATTTATTCCCTAAAGCCTATCTGCACCTTAGTGACTATTTACACCCTAAAGCCTATCTGCACCGTAGTAACTATTTACACACTAAAGCCTATCTGCACCTTAGTGACTATTTACACCCTAAAGCCTATCTACACCTTAGTGACTATTTACATACTAAAGCCTATCTGCACCTTAGTGACTATTTACACACTAAAGGCTATCTGCACCTTAGTGACTATTTACACCCTAAAGCCTATCTGCACCTTAGTGACTATTTACATACTAAAGCCTATCTGCACCTTAGAGACTATTTACACACTAAAGCCTATCTGCACCTTAGTGACTATTTACACCCTAAAGCCTATCTTCACCTTAGAGACTATTTACACCCTAAAGCCTATCTGCACCTTAGTGACTATTTACATGTCACGCCCTGACGTATCGAACGCTTGTTTGTTTAGTCAGGGTGTGGAAATCTATGTGATGTTTTCTATGTTTAGGATCTAGATTCGTATTTCTATGTTTGGCCGGGTGTGATTCCCAATCAGAGGCAGCTGTCGCTCGTTGTCTCTGATTGGGGATCATACTTAAGTAGCCTGTTTGACTACTATGTTTGTGGGATCTTGTTCCTGTGTTGGGCTTGTATTTTGTGTAGCCTTGGACTTCACGTTATGTTGGTTTGTTGTTTTGTGTTTATAATAATAATAAACATGTTCACATCGCACGCTGCACCTTGGTCTGACCTGTCTCTCAACGTTCGTGACAGAAGATCCCACCAAAAACGGACAAAGCAGCGTGCCCAGGAGCAGCAGACAACCTGGACACAGGTGGGGAAGAGTTTTTGGACATGGGAGGAGATTTTGGCAGGAAAATAACCCTGGGCGAAGGAGGAGGCCCAGGCAGGAGTGGACCACAGAAGGCGTCGGTCGAGGAGGAAGCCCGAGAGACAGCCCCAATAATTTTTTTGGGGGGGGCTAAAAGGGTAGTCGGGGATCGATAGAGAAGAGCCCCGACCACTGCACTCGTGGGGGCTCAGGGAGGAGTCCTCACTGGAGGAGGACTGGGCGCGGAGAGTAAAGGACTGGTACAGTCGTAGACCTCCAGCGCCGGTTCCCAGTCCGGTACGCCTCGTGCCTGCTCCTCGCACCAAGCCAGTGGTGCGTGTTCCCAGTCCGGTACGGCCCGTGCCTGCTTCCCGCACCAAACCAGTGATGCGTGTATCCAGTCCGGTACGGCCCGTACCTGCTCCTCGCACCAAACCAGTGGTGTGTGTCGCCAGCCCGGTACGCCCCGTACCTACTCCCCGCACCAGGCCAGTAGTGCGTGTTCTCAGTCCGGCCCGGCCCGTTCCTACTCCACGCACCAAGCCAGTGGTGCGTGTTCCCAGTCCAGTACGGCCCGTTCCTGCTCCTCGCACCAAACCAGTGGTGCGTGTTCCCAGTCCAGTACGGCCCGTTCCTGCTCCTCACACCAAACCAGTGGTGCGTGTTCCCAGTCCGGCACGGCCCATGCCCGTTCCACCGGTGCCTGGTTCAGCACCGGTCAGCTGCTCCACTCCGGAGCCAGAGCTCCACTGGGGTCCAGTTCAGCTCCAGTCAGCGGCTCCACTTCAGACCCAGAAGTCAGACCCTCTCCAGGGTCGGGGCCTCCCACACCAGGGTCGTGACAGGGCTTGGTGCATCGCGGGAGGATTGCCGATCCAGGTCCAGACGTCAGCCCCTCTCCAGGTTCGGGGTCTCCCACACCAGGGTCCAGACAGGGCTTGGTGCATTGTGGGAGGAAGGAGAGGGGAAGCATCGCGCCGAGGTCCAGACCAGACCAGGGGCGCAATGGGGAGGCAGAGAGGGAGAGGTCGTCACGCCCGGAGCTGGATCCGCCTCCGAGGCGGAATTCCCACCCGGACCCTACCCTGTTATGTCAGGTTTGTGCAGTCGGAGTCCGCACCTTTGGGGGTGGCGGGGGGATACTGTCATGTCCTGACGTATGGAACTCTTGTTTGTTTAGTCAGGATGTAGAAATCTATGTAATGTTTTCTATGTTTAGGATCTATGTTTCGTATTTCTATGTTTGGCCGGGTGTGATTCCCAATCAGAGGCAGCTGTCGCTCGTTGTCTCTGATTGGGGCTCATACTTAAGTAGCCTGTTTGACTACTATGTTTGTGGGATCTTGTTCCTGTGTTAGCCTTGTATTGTGTGTAGCCTTGGACTTCACGTTACGTTGGTTTGTGGTTTTGGTTTTGTGTTTTATAATGATAAACATGTTCACATCACACGCTGCACCTTGGTCTGACCTGTCTCTCAACGTTCGTGACATTACACCCTAAAGCCTATCTACACCTTAGTGACTATTTACACACTAAAGCCTATCTGCACCTTAGTGACTATTTACACCCTAAAGCCTATCTGCACCTTAGTGACTATTTACACCCTAAAGCCTATCTGCACCTTAGTGACTATTCACACCCTAAAGCCTATCTACACCTTAGTGACTATTCACACCCTAAAGCCTATCTGCACCTTAGTGACTATTTACACCCTAAAGCCTTTCTGCACCTTAGTGACTATACACACCCTAAAGCATATCTGCACCTATAGTGACTATTTACACCCTAAAGCCTATCTACACCTTAGTGACTATTTACATACTAAAGCCTATCTGCACCTTAGTGACTATTTACACACTAAAGCCTATCTGCACCTTAGTGACTATTTACACCCTAAAGCCTATCTACACCTTAGTGACTATTTACACCCTAAAGCCTATCTGCACCTTAGTGACTATTTACACCCTAAAGCCTATCTACACCTTAGTGACTATTTACACACTAGAGCCTATCTACACCTTAGTGACTATTTACACCCTAAAGCCTATCTTCACCTTAGTGACTATTTACACCCTAAAGCCTATCTGCACCTTAGTGACTATTTACACCCTAAAGCCTATCTGCACCTTAGAGACTATTTACACACTAAAGCCTATCTGTACCTTAGTGACTATTTACACCCTAAAGCCTTTCTACACCTTAGTGACTATTTACACCCTAAAGCCTATCTGCACCTTAGAGACTATTTACACCCTAAAGCCTATCTGCACCTTGGTGACTATTTACACCCTAAAGCCTATTTACACACTAAAGCCTATCTGCACCTTAGTGACTATTTACACCCTAAAGCCTATCTTCACCTTTAATTATTTACACCCTAAAGCCTATCTGCACCTTAGTGACTATTCACACCCTAAAGTCTATCTGCACCTTAGAGACTATTTACACCCTAAAGCCTATCTGCACCTTAGTGACTATATACACCCTAAAGCCTATCTGCACCTTAGTAACTATTTACACCCTAAAGCCTATCTGCACCTTAGTGAATATTTACACCCTAAAGCCTATCTGCACCTTAGTAACTATTTACACCCTAAAGCCTATCTGCACCTTAGTGACTATTCACACCCTAAAGCCTATCTGCACCTTAGTGACTATGTACACCCTAAAGCCTATCTACACCTTAGTGACTATTTACATACTAAAGCCTATCTGCACCTTAGTGACTATTTACACACTAAATACTATCTGCACCTTAGTGACTATTTACACCCTAAAGCCTATCTGCCCCTTAGTGACTATTTACACCCTAAAGCCTATCTATACCTTTGTGACTATTTACACCCTAAAGCCTATCTACACCTTAGTGACTATTTACACACTAGAGCCTATCTACACCTTAGTGACTATTTACACCCTAAAGCCTATCTTCACCTTAGTGACTATTTACACCCTAAAGCCTATCTGCACCTTAGTGACTATTTACACCCTAAAGCCTATCTACACCTTAGTGACTATTTACACACTAAAGCCTATCTTCACCTTAGTGACTATACACACCCTAAAGCCTATCTTCACCTTAGTGACTATTTACACCCTAAAGCCTATCTGCACCTTAGTGACTATTTACACCCTAAAGCCTATCTACACCTTAGTGACTATTTACACCCTAAAGCCTATCTATACCTTTGTGACTATTTACACCCTAAAGCCTATCTACACCTTAGTGACTATTTACACACTAGAGCCTATCTACACCTTAGTGACTATTTACACCCTAAAGCCTATCTTCACCTTAGTGACTATTTACACCCTAAAGCCTATCTGCACCTTAGTGACTATTTACACCCTAAAGCCTATCTACACCTTAGTGACTATTTACACACTAAAGCCTATCTTCACCTTAGTGACTATACACACCCTAAAGCCTATCTTCACCTTAGTGACTATTTACACCCTAAAGCCTATCTGCACCTTAGTGACTATTTACACACTAAAGCCTATCTTCACCTTAGTGACTATACACACCCTAAAGCCTATCTGCACCTTAGTAACTAATTACACCCTAAAGCCTATCTGCACCTTAGAGACTATTTACACACTAAAGCCTATCTGCACCTTGGTGACTATTTACACCCTAAAGCCTATCTGCACCTTAGTAACTAATTACACCCTAAAGCCTATCTGCACCTTAGAGACTATTTACACACTAAAGCCTATCTGCACCTTGGTGACTATTTACACCCTAAAGCCTATCTACACCTTAGTGACTATTTACACCCTAAAGCCTATCTGCACCTTATAGACTATTTACACCCTAAAGCCTATCTGCACCTTGGTGACTATTTACACCCTAAAACCTATTTACACCCTAAAGCCTATCTTCACCTTAGTGACTATACACACCCTAAAGCCTATCTGCACCTTTAATTATTTACACCCTAAAGCCTATCTGCACCTTAGAGACTATTTACACCCTAAAGCCTATCTGCACCTTAGTGACTATTCACACACTAAAGCCTATCTGCACCTTAGTGACTATTTACACCCTAAAGCCTATCTGCCCCTTAGTGACTATTTACACACTAAAGCCTATCTGCCCTTAGTGACTATTTACACACTAAAGCATATCTGCACCTTGGTGACTATTTACACCCTAAAGCCTATTTACACACTAAAGCCTATCTGCACCTTAGTGACTATTTACATCCTAAAGCCTATATGCACCTTAGTGACTATTTACACCCTAAAGGCTATCTGCACCTTAGTGACTATATACACCCTAAAGCCTATCTATCTAACTATTTACACCATAAAGACTATCTGACTATTTACACCCTAAAGCCTATCTGACTATTTACACCCTAAAGCCTATCTGACTATTCTCACCCTAAAGCCTATCTGACTATTCACACCCTAAAGCCTATCTGACTATTCACACCCTAAAGCCTATCTGACTATTCACACCCTAAAGCCTATCTGACTATTCACACCCTAAAGCCTATCTGACTATTCTCACCCTAAAGCCTATCTGACTATTCACACCCTAAAGCCTATCTGACTATTCACACCCTAAAGCCTATCTGACTATTCACACCCTAAAGCCTATCTGACTATTCACACCCTAAAGCCTATTTGACTATTCACACCCTAAAGCCTATCTATCTGTGTGCGTGTGTGTATGGTTGTAGCTGCAGTCTCTGGATAGAGGCTGAGCAGGGAGCTCAGGGGAGGAAGATTCAACATCTCTCTCCCACTATTTTTCTGATTCAATTAATGCAACAGTCCTCTTCAGAGAACACTGAGCTTCAAAGGGAATACTGAAGCTTCTCTCTCTCTCGCCCCTCTCTCTCTCTCCTCGCTCTCCCTCCTATCAATATTTCCCTCTCTCCCCCCTCTCTCCTCTCACTGTCTTCCCTCTCCCTTTCTCCCCCCCTTGTCTCACTCCCATCTCTCTCACCTCTCTCTCTCCCCTCTCTTTCCCTCTCCCTCTCTCTCCCCCCTCGTCTATCTCTCCTCTCACTCTTTCCCTCTCCCTCTCTCCCCCCCTCTCTCTCCCCTTGTATCTCTCTCCCACCTCTCTCTCTCCTCTCACTATTTCCCTCTCTCTCCCCCTTTCTCTCTCCCACCCCTCTCTCTCTCCTCTCACTCCCCCTCTCTCTCTCCCACCTCTCTCTCTCCTCTCTTTCCATCTCCCTCTCTCCCCTCTCTCTCATCTCTCTCCTCTCACTCTTTCCCTCTCTCTCCCCCCTGTCTTGCCCCTTGTCTCTCCCCCCTCCCCCCTCTCTCTCAATCCTTTCTGGTTAACTGAAGGGCTCTTGAACACTCCATCTCTCCCTCTTTACTTGGCTCTCTCCATACCACTCTCTCGCGCTGTTTCTTCCTCCCTCCTCACTCTCTCTTTCCCTCTAGCTTTCATTTGATGATGTGCTCAAAAACTCTTGATGTAAAGTGAACATATGGCCAGTAGATGGTAGCATTGCATTCAGGCTCTCTCTCTCTGTCCCTCTCTTCCCTCTCTCCCTTTATCTCTCTCACTCTCTCTATATATCCCTCTCTCGCTCTCTCTATATCACTCTATCTCTCTCTCTCTCTTTATCTCTCTTTATCTTTATCTCTCTCTCTATTTCAATTCAGTTCAATTCAATTTCAATTCAATTCAATTTAAGGGCTTTATTGGCATGGGAAACGTGTGTTAACATTGCCAAAGCTCTGTTTCTCTCTCTCTCCCTCCCACCTCTATCTCTGCCTGAGGAGAGAACTACATCCAGACAGCAACAACAACTAAGGTGACAGAAGACGGTTTTTGAAGCCATTCTATACAAATACCAAAGGAAGTTCCTCCCTCCCTCATTCTTGATCCCTCCTTCTGCCTCCCTCCCTCCTCCTCCCCCTCCTTCCTTCCTTCCTTTCTTCCTTCCTTCCTTCCTTCCTTCCTTCCTTCCTTCCTTCCTTCCTTTACTCCCTCCTCCTTTCTCTTTCTCTCTCCCTCCCTCTCTCTCTGTCTGAGGAGACAACTAAGGACACAGAAGACAGAAGACCGTTTTTGAAGCCATTCTATGCAAATACAAAAGGAATGTTCTTTGTTCAGAACACACAGCATGCAAAACCTTCCTCTCTGTAGGCACAGAGACAACACTTTTATTTGATTGGTTTGGTTTCTGCTTGTGACTGCTACACACAGGAGAGATGCCACGCGGGGTTACTTAGTCATCCTGTATGATGGACAGTATGTTGCTGATGTTAATATTCCATGCTTCAAAGCTGTATACTGTATGCAAATGTGAAATATAGGCCTACAGTATCCATGCATGAAAGTGTGTACATCATGTCACAGACAGACATACAGACAGTTAATCTGTTACCATCTGGTAAGCAGTGTCGGAGCATCGGGTCTCGGACCAACAGGCTCTGAGACAGCTTCTCCCACCAGGCCATCAGACTGCTGAACAGCTAACCCTAGCTGTCTCCCTGCACAGACCTGCACCTTAGTGACTATTTACACCCTAAAGCCTATCTGCACCTTAGTGACTATTTACACCCTAAAGCCTATCTGCACATTAGTGACTATTTACACCCTAAAGCCTATCTGCACCTTAGTGACTATTTACACCCTAAAGCCTATCTGCACCTTAGTGACCTTTTACACCCTAAAGCCTATCTTCACCTTAGTGACTATTTACACCCTAAAGCCTATCTGCACCTTAGTGACTATTTACACCCCCTTTGCTGCTATAACAGCCTCCACTCATCTGACTCCCGAGTGGTGCAGTGGTCTAAGGCTCTGCATCGCAGTGCTAGCTGTGCCACTAAAGATCCTGGTTCAAATCCAGGCTCTGTCGTAGCCGTCCGCAACCGGGAGACCCATGGGGCAGCGCACAATTGGTCCAGGGTAGGGGAGGGAATGGCTGGCAGGGATGTAGCTCAGTTGGTAGAGCATGGCGTTTGCAACGCCAGTGTTTCCCACGGTGGGCCAGTATGAAAAATAAAACAATTATGTATGCACTCACTCTCTGGATAAGAGCGTCTGCTAAATGACTTAAATGTAACTCTTTATCCACAATATAGCAGGGGGTGTAAAGCCATACCACATACGTTTTTCCAGCAACAGACTATGTGTCACGAGTTACAAAGCCAGAACCCAGAAGCAGACCAGGACAAGGTAAGTTGAAACGAAGGTGAGTGTTTATTTACAAGTTCAAGAGTGATGCTGAATAATCCAGAGAACAGAGCGGGCGGCGTTGATTAGTTGTTGGGGGTGCAGTGGTTGATCCAATCATGGCTCGGCAGCCGCCGACCACCAGGCAGAGGTTGGATGAAGGTTCCGGACGAGTGACTGCAGATGGAACAAAACGGAGGTAAGTAAACAACAAATCAACAAGGTGCAAAACAACAAAACTAACGCTAGAAGCTCTACGACTGATACTCTGATAAACCTACTGTTCATGGCTAACGATCCGGCAGGGAATGGATGTTAGGCCAGAGCCTAAGAAGGGTGATGATCAGGACCAGGTGTGCAGATTGCTGATGGGATGCAGGTGCGGAAATCAAGAGAGCTCCCCGAGCGCTCCAGAACCCTCGGGAAACTGGAGATCACGAACAGAAAAACTAGTCCACAGACAGGACCCGACTCAGACTGCCGGGATCGTTACAGTACCCCCTCCATTAACGCCACCGGGCGGACTCCCCGGAGCGCCAGGATGGAGGCGGTGAAGTCACGGATGAGGTCAGCATCTAGGATCTGTCGCCGCGAATCCAACTCCTCTCTTCAGGACCATACCCCTCCCAGTCCACGAGATACTGGAAACCCCGGCCCCGCCGGCCTGGAATCCATGATGCGTCGCACCGTGTAGGCAGGACCACCTCCGATCATCCGAGGAGGAGGAGGAGGAGGCGGAGGAGGCAACAGAGGACCGAGGAAAACAGGCTTGAGGCAGGAGACATGAAAGGTGGATGGACTCTGAGCGTCCCTCGGGAGTTTGAGTCGAACTGCCACCGGATTGATCACCTTCTCCACCACAAACGGACCAATGAACTTCGGTAACAACTTCCTAGACTCAGTCCGTAAAGGAAGATCCGCGTGTGGCCAACCAGACCCCTATCTCCGATGGTATAGGTGGGAGCGGGATCCGCGACGATCGCCTGGAGCTGATACCGGTCCGAAACTCTAAGGAGTGCCTTTCTGGCCCGATGCCAGGTCCGGTGGCAACGACGGAAATGGGCCTGAACAGAAGGCACTGAGAGCTCCTTCTCCTGAGAAGGGAACAAGGGAGGTTGGTAGCCATACAGGCACTGGAAGGGAGACATCCCAGTGGCAGATGTAGGGAGAGTATTGTGGGCATACTCCACCCAAGGCAACTGAGAGGCCCAGGAGGTGGGGTTGGAAGAGGCCAGGCAGCGTAGCGTGGATTCCATCTTCTGGTTGGCTCTCTCCGCCTGACCATTAGATTGGGGGTGAAAACCAGATGTGAGACTGACTGTAGCTCCAATGGCCAAACAGAAGGACTTCCAGACAGCAGAGGTAAACTGAGGGCCACGGTCGGAAACGATATCACTGGGCAAACCGTGGACCCTGAAAACCTCCCTAACCAGGATCTCGGACGCCTCCGAGGCAGAGGGAAGCTTGGCAATTGGCACAAAGTGGGCGAACTTGCTGAATCTGTCCACGATAGTCAGAACGACCGTGTTCCCCTCAGAAGCGGGCAACCCAGTGACAAAGTCCAGGGCCAGATGCGACCATGGTCGCCGGGGAATAGGAAGGGGGGTGAAGTAGTCCAGAGCTGGGCCGATTGGTACTCTTATTCTGTGCACACACTGGACAGGCAGCAACATAACCCCGAGTATCTCGGCCATGGCAGGCCACCAAAAACGCTCTGCGAAGAAGCGCCATCGTCCGAGCCACGCCAGGGTGACAAGCCATCTTGCTGGCGTGGGACCATTTGAGGACCGCAGGACGAACCGACTCAGGCACAAACAACCGACCGGGTGGACCGTTACGGGACCGGGCTGCGTCCGAAGGGCCGCCATCACCTCCTCCTCAATCTTCCACCTAACAGCTCCCACGACGCAGTTCCGGGGGAGAATTGTCCCGGTCTTGGACCCACTCTCCTCCGTCTTGGAGAACATCCGAGACAAGGCGTCCGCCTTGCCGTTCTTAGATCCAGGTCGGAACGCCAGGGAAAAAATTGAATCGTCCGAAAAACAACGACCACCTGGCCTGACGGGAGTTGAGACGTCTAGCCGATTGCACGTAAGCAAGATTCTTGTGGTCAGTCCAGACAATAAACGGTTGCTCCGCCCCTCCAACCAGTGGCGCCACTCCTCCAAGGCAAGTTTCACCGCGAGAAGCCCCGGTTACCCACATCGTAATTCCTCTCCGCAGGCGAAAGGCGACGAGAGTAGTAGGCGCAGGGATGGAGTTTACTGTCCGTGGAGCATCGCTGCGACAGGATGGCGCCAACTCCCACATCAGACGCGGCCCACTTCAACGACGTAACTGACGGGCCGTGGTCCGGTTGAGAGAGAATCGGTGCGTTGGTGAATCGCCTCTTCAAATCCAGAAACGCTTCGATCCGCCTCCGGATTCCACTTGAAGCTCCTGATACTGGACGTCAAGGCAGTTAACGGAGCGGCCACACGGCTGTAATCCCGGATGAATCTGCGGTAGAAATTCGCAAACCCCAAAAATCTCTGGAGCTGCAATCTCGTACCGGGCTGGGCCCATTCCAGAACCGCTCTAACCTTCTCCTGGTCCATCCTAATCTCTCCCCTGGAGATGATGTACCCGAGAAAGGATGTCGTGGTGGGCGTGAAACTCGCACTTCTCGGCCTTCACGAACAGGCGATTCTCCAACAATCGCTGCAGAACCTGCCGGACATGCTGGACGTGGTCGGAAGGTTCCTTCGAGAAGATCAGAATGTCATCCAGATAAACAAACACAAAGAGACCGATCATATCTCTCAGGACGTCGTTCACCATACTCTGGAATACCGCTGGAGCATTGGTCAGTCCAAACGGCATCACCTGATACTCGAAGTGACCCATCGGTGTATTGAACCCCGTCAACCACTCGTCTCCCTCTCTGATCCGGACCATGTGATACGCATTGCGTAGATCTAGCTTGGTGAACACCGTAGCACCCTGTAAGGAGTCGAAGGCAGAACTCATCAAGGGCAGGGGATACTTGTTCTTGACCGTGATGTCATTCAACCCCCGATAATCAATACACGGTCGAAGAGAGCCATCCTTCTTACCCACAAAGAAGAATCCTGCCCCCAGGGGTGATGACGAGGGACGAACGAGACCAGCAGCTAGGGACTCCTTGATGTAGGTCTCCAAAGCCTCACGTTCAGGGCGGGAGATACTGTATAACCTTCCCTTGGGGTAGACAGCTCCAGGGAACAGGTTGATGGCACAATCATATGGTCGGTGGGGAGGGAGTGACAGAGCCCTCTGCTTACTGAACACTTCCCCCAAATCGTGATATGTCTTGGGAACCAGGGACAAATCTGGGGGTTTAGCCTCAATCACCTGACTGGGAACCGAATGGGGACAGGCAGTCTTGAGACAGTTAGCATGACAATCAAGGCTCCAACTCGTTACCTTGCCCGTCACCCAATCGAACGTGGGATTGTGTTCCTTCAGCCAGGGGTAACCAAGGACCAGAGGAACATGGGAAGACGGCAGAATGAAGAATGAAATCATCTCCGAATGATTCCCCGACAACAGCATCTTAACCGGTTCAGTCCTCATCGTGGATACGTGCCAGCCTACTGCCGTTCAGAGTGGTCGCTTCAATGGCTTCCGGCAATTGCTCCTTGGAAAGCCCCAGCTGTTCCACCAACTCGGCATCAAGAAAGCTTCCATCGCACCTGAATCGATAAAAGCGTTAATCGCTAAGCTCTGATTCCTGTTCACAAGGGTAGCCGGGAAAACGGGGTCTGACAGAGGTATTGAGAGGTCGAAACTGGCTCGCTAAAAGTCCTCCCAACTTTAGCGAGCCGCGCAGTTTGACGACCGCCGGGAACAGGTGGCGAGGTAATGTCCCGAACCACCACAGTAGAGGCAACAGTTAGTCCTACGTCTGAGTTGGCGTTCCTCCTTGGTTAACCCGTGCCGCCCTACTTGCATTGGTTCCGAATCGAGACAGGACCTCTCCACTAATCCTGTGTGGTGGACGATGATCGACGTATTCTGGTCCAATCCCCGACCCGACTGGAACCTGAGAAGCTGATCGATTGGACGGACCCCATTGCTTCTCCCTCCTTCGGCTCTCGGACTCGATTATCCACCCGAATAGACAAGGCTACCAAGCTGTCCAGGTCACTAGGCTCCGGATAGGAGATCAACTCATCCTTGAGCTGCTCCGACAGACCCTGGTAAAAGGCCGCTTGCAGAGACTCCTCATTCCACCCACTCTCCACAGCCAATGTCTTGAACTCGATCACGAAGTCGGCCACGCTGCGAGTTCCTTGGTGAAGTGAAAACAGGCGCCTAGCTGCGTCCCTCCCTCGGACGGAATGGTCGAAAAGCTTCCTCAGCTCGGCCGTGAACCCCGGGTATGAAGCCATGCAGGGGTCTTGTCGTTCCCAAACGGCTGAAGCCCACTCCAGCGCTCGACCACGCAGCAACTCAATCACAAAGGCTATCCTAGCCTTGTCTGTGGCATAAGAGTAGGGGCTGTAGATCGAACACTAACCCACACTGCATAAGGAAAGAACGGCATCTTCCCAGCTCCCCCTCATATTTATCCGGCGTCGGAACCTTGGGCTCACGGAAGGACACCGCTCCAGACGCGGCAGGCGAGATGGGTGAAACCGGTAGTGGATCCTCCACCGGAAACTCGCGCTGGTTCTGGACCTCCGTCAGACCGGTAGAAAGGTTCCGAACTGCCAACGCGATCTCCTGTAGCTCCGTGCTATGATGGCCCAACATCTTCTCCTGATGGGTAATGGCATGGCGAACAGAGTCCAGGTCCGCTGGGTTCATTACTGGCCGGATCGTTCTGTCACGAGTTACAAAGCCAGAACCCAGAAGCAGACCAGGACAAGGTAAGTTGAAACGAAGGTGAGTGTTTATTTACAAGTTCAAGAGTGATGCTGAATAATCCAGAGAACAGAGCGGGCGGCGTTGATTAGTTGTTGGGGGTGCAGTGGTTGATCCAATCATGGCTCGGCAGCCGCGACCACCAGGCAGAGGTTGGATGAAGGTTCCGGACGAGTGACTGCAGATGGAACAAAACGAGGTAAGTAAACAACAAATCAACAAGGTGCAAAACAACAAAACTAACGCTAGAAGCTCTACGACTGATACTCTGATAAACCTACTGTTCATGGCTAACGATCCGGCAGGGAATGGATGTTAGGCCAGAGCCTAAGAAGGGTGATGATCAGGACCAGGTGTGCAGATTGCTGATGGGATGCAGGTGCGGAAATCAAGAGAGCTCCCCGGAGCGTTCCAGAACCCTCGGGAAACTGGAGATCACGAACAGAAAAACTAGTCCACAGACAGGACCCGACTCAGACTGCCGGGATCGTTACACTATGATCGATAATGTCAAAAGCCGTACTGAAGTCTAACAAAACAGCCCCCACAATCTTTTTATCATAAATTTCCCTCAGCTAATCATCAGTCATTTGTGTCAGTACTGTGCTTGTTGAATGTCATTCCCTATAAGCGTGCTGAAACTCTGTTGTCAATTTGTTTACTGTAAAATAGCATTTTATCTGGTCAAACACAAAGTTTCCTAAGGGTTGGTAACAGGCTGATTGGTCGGCTATTTGAGCCAGTTAAGGGGGCTTTACTATTCTTAGGTAGGGGAATAACTTTAGCTTCCCTCCAGGCCTGAGGGCACACACTTTCTAGTAGGCTTAAATTGAAGATATGGCAAATAGGAGTGCCAATATCATCCACTATTATCCTCAGTAATTTTCCATCCAAGTTTTCAGATCCCGGTGGCTTGTCATTGTTGATCGACAATAATAATTGTTTCACCTCTTCCACACTTACTTTACGGAATTCAACATTACAATGTTTGTCTTTCATAATTTGGTCAGATATACATGGATGTGTAGTGTCAACATTTGTTGTTGGCATGTCATGCCTAAGTTTTCTAATCTTGCCAATAAAAAAAGTATTAAAGTTGTTGGCAATATCAGTGGGTCTAGCATTAGAAGCACTCTAACCAGAAGGCCACTGAGTTGGTCTAGCATTAGAAGCACCCTATCCACAAGGACACTGAGTTGGTCCAGCATTAGAAGCACTCTAACCAGAAGGCCACTGAGTTGGTCCAGCATTAGAAGCACCCTATCCACAAGGACACTGAGTTGGTCCAGCATTAGAAGCACCCTATCCACAAGGCCACTGAGTTGGTCTAGCATTAGAAGCACTCTAACCAGAAGGCCACTGAGTTGGTCCAGCATTAGAAGCACCCTATCCACAAGGACACTGAGTTGGTCTAGCATAGGAAGCACCCTATCCACAAGGACACTGAGTTGGTCTAGCATTAGAAGCGCCCTATCCACAAGGACACTGAGTTGGTCCAGCATTAGAAGCACCCTATCCACAAGGACACTGAGTTGGTCCAGCATTAGAAGCACCCAATCCACAAGGCCACTGAGTTGGTCCAGCATTAGAAGCACTTTAACCACAAGGCCACTGAGTTGGTCCAGCATTAGAAGCACCCTATCCACAAGGACACTGAGTTGGTCTAGCATTAGAAGCACCCAATCCACAAGGCATGCAGGCTAATTATAGAGGAATTACTCAGCAAAGCCTATTTAACTGTAAACACTTGGACAGAGCGCCTCTGTGTGTGTATGTAGTGTGTGTGTGTGTGTGTGTGTGTGTGTGTGTGTTTACACTGTCAGTGGTGTGGCTTGAGGGATAGCTCCACTAGATAGAGTACACACTGGTATCTCTCTCACACAGTTCTAATCCTTCCAATTTCTCCTTCTCTCTTTCCATCTTTCTTTTCCACTATCCTGCCCTTCTCCCTGCTTCCCTCTCTCCCTCTCTCTTTCTCCCTGCTTCCCTCTCTCTCTGTCCTCTGTAAATCCCTCCCTCTGTCCTCTGATAATCTCTCTCTCTGTCTCTCCCTCTGTCTCTCTCGCTCTCTAACCTACTTGTGCAGCATTACAGTATTACAGTGTGTTGTTGGCGTGAGGTCTAGTTCTCCAGGCATGTTAGGGAGCGTGATAACGGGTCAGCCCAGGGAAAGCCCCTCTCTGCCAGGCATGAATAGAGATGACAGACAGGATGGGGTGGAGGTAGAGATGGATTGAAAAGATCATGACTGTGTACAGACAGTTTCCATAAGCTGATACAAGCTGTCATTGTTGTTTATGACATTTGTCATGTCATTATCATGAGAATGTTATGAGGATTCCAAGAAACCAAGCATAGTGGGAATGAATACAGACGTGTCATCATCAGCAAAATATATATTTTTTGGTGAAACAAACAAGAAATAAGACAAAAAAACAGAACTTGAGCGTGCATAACTATTCATCCCCCCCCCCCAAAGTCAATACTTTGTAGAGCCACCTTTTGCAGCAATTACAGCTCAAGTCTCTTGGGGTATGTCTCTATAAGCTTGGCACATCTAGTCACTGGGATTTTTGCCCATTCTTCAAGGCAAAACTGCTTCAGCTCCTTCAAGTTGGATGGGTTCCGCTGGTGTACAGCAATCTTTAAGTCATACCACAGATTCTGAATTGGATTGAGGTCTGGGCTTTGACTAGGCCATTCCAAGACATTTAAATGTTTCCCCTTAAACCACTCAATTGTTGCTTTAGCAGTATGCTTAGGGTCATTGTCCTGCTGGAAGGTGAACCTCCGTCCCAGTCTCAAATCTCTGGAAGACTGAAACAGGTTTCCCTCCAGAATTTCCTTGTATTTAGCACCATCATTTCTTCAATTCTGACCAGTTTCCCAGTCCCTGCCGATGAAAAACATCCCCACAGCATGATGCTGCCACCACCATGCTTCACTGTGGGGATGGTGTTCTCGGGGTGATGAGAGGTGTTGGGTTTGCTCCAGACATAGCATTTT